>NC_135803.1:2660200-2867700 GCF_964213995.1 Mustelus asterias
GGACCAGCTTAATGATAACAAGTGGGCGGCATGGAGAAGTTGGGCCGAAGGGCCTGTTTCCATGCTGTAAACCACACTCTCTCCGTCTCTAAAGAAAAGCATTTTTTATGCAACAAATGGTTCGGGTCTGCAGTGCACTGCCTGAGAGTGTGGTGGGGGCAGATTCATTACTGACTTTCAAAAGAGAATTAGATTCATATCGAAAGAAAAAAAACTTTGCAGGCTTACAAATGGCCTTCCTCTGTGCTAAGGTTCCATATGCAAAAAGGAGGAAGACCGGGTTGTTTCCTATTAACCTAATTTATTGTCATCTTAAATCTGCTCCAGGTGAAATCTTCCCATTTCTGCTCTTTTAGTCATAGAGTCATAGAGGTTTACAGTATGGAAACAGGCCCTTCAGCCCAACTTGTCCATGCCGCCCTTATTTTTTTTTTAAACCCCTAAGCTAATTCCAATTGCCCGCATTTGGCCCATATCCCTCTATACCCATCTTACCCATGGAACTGTCTAAATGCTTTTTAAAAGATAAAATTGTACCCGCCTCTACTACTACCTCTGGCAGCTTGTTCCAGACACTCATCACCCTCTGTGTGAAACAATTGCCCCTCTGGACACTTTTGTATCTTTCCCTCTCACCTGAAGCCTATGCCCTCTAGTTTTAGGCTCCCCTACCTTTGGGAAAAGATATTAACTATCTAGTTGATCTATGCCCCTCATTATTTTATAGACCTCTATAAGGTCACCCCTCAGCCTTCTACGCTCCAGAGAAAAAAGTCCCAGTCTATCCAGCCTCTCCTTATAACTCAAACCATCAAGTCCCGGTAGCATCCTAGTAAATCTTTTCTGCACTCTTTCTAGTTTAATAATATCCTTTCTATAATAGGGTGACCAGAACTGTACACAATATTCCAAGTGTGGCCTTACCAATGTCTTGTATAACTTCAACAAGACGTCCCAACTCCTACATTCAATGCTCTGACCGATGAAGCCAAGCATGCTGAATGCCTTCTTCACCACTCTGTCCACCTGTGACTCTGCTTTCAAGGAGCTATGGACATGTAACCCTAGATCTCTTTGTTCTGTAAATCTCCCCAATGCCCTACCATTAACTGAGTAAGTCCTGCCCTGGTTCAATCTACCAAAATGTATTACCTCGCATTTGTCTAAATTAAACTCCATCTGCCATTTGTCAGCCCACTGGCCCAATTGACCAAGATCCCGTTGCAATCGGAGATAACTTTCTTCACTGTCCACTATACTACCAATCTTGGTGTCACCTGCAAACTTACTAATCATGCCTCCTATAGTCTCATCCAAATCATTAATATAAATGACAAAT
The DNA here is from genome assembly GCF_964213995.1 of Mustelus asterias. NCBI lineage: Eukaryota > Metazoa > Chordata > Chondrichthyes > Carcharhiniformes > Triakidae > Mustelus > Mustelus asterias. The sequence goes on from NC_135803.1 coordinate 2,661,540, forward strand.
AACAGTGGGCCCAGCACTGATCCCTGAGGCACACCACTGGTCACAGGCCTCCAGTTTGAAAAACAACTCTCTACAACCACCCTCTGACTTCTGTCAAGAACAGTAAGAAGTCTCACAACACCAGGTTAAAGTCCAACAGGTTTATTTGGTAGCACAAGCCACAGGCTTTCGGAACACTGCCCCTTCATCAGGTGAGTGGGAGTTCTGTTCACAAACAGAGCATATAAAGGTACAAACTCAATTTACAAGATAATGGCTGGAATGCGAGTCTTTACAGGTAATCAAGTCTTAAAGATACAGACAATGTGAGTGGAGAGAGGGTTAAACACAGGTTAAAGAGATGTGTATTGTCTCCAGTCAGGACAGTTAGTAAGATTTTGCAAGCCCAGGCAAGCCGTGTGGGTTACAGATACTGTGACATGAACTCAAGATCCCGGTTGAGGCCGTCCTCATGCGTGCGGAACCTGGCTATCTCCAGACAGCCCCGAACGTCACCCAAGCACAACGCAACGCCATCTGCGCTCTCAAGACCAACCGCAACATTGTCATCAAACCAGCAGACAAAGGAGGGGCCACCGTCATACTGAACAGAACGGATTACTGCAAAAAGGTGTACCGACAACTGAACAACGAGGAGCACTACGGACAGTTACCCGCAGATCCGACCAAAGAACACACCCATCAACTCAACAGACTGATCAAGACCTTTGATCCGGACCTTCAGAGCATCCTTCGTGCTCTCATCCCACGTACTCCCCGCATTGGAGATCTCTACTGCCTCCCGAAGATACATAAGGCCAACACACCTGGCCGTCCCATCGTATCAGGCAATGGGACCATGTGTGAGAACCTCTCCAGCTACGTTGAGGGCATCCTGAAACCCATTGTACAAAGGACCCCCAGTTTTTGTCGCGACACCATGGACTTCCTACAGAAACTAAGCACACATGGAGCAGTTGAACCAGAAGCACTCCTCGTCACAATGGATGTCTCGGCACTCTACACCAGCATACCCCATGACGATGGCATTGCTGCAACTGCCTCAGTACTCAACGCCGACAACTGCCACTCTCCAGATGCAATTTTACAACTCATCCGCTTCATCCTGGACCACAATGTCTTCACCTTCAACAACCAATTCTTCATCCAGACACATGAAACAGCCATGGGGACCAAATTCGCACCTCAATATGCCAACATCTTCATGCACAGGTTCGAACAAGACCTTTTCACCGCACAGGACCTTCAACCGATGCTATGCACTAGATACATCGATGACATTTTCTTCCTTTGGACTCATGGCGAACAATCACTGAAACAACCATATGATGACATTAACAAGTTCCATCCCACCATCAGACTCACCATGGACTACTCTCCAGAATCGGTTGCATTCTTGGACACACGCATCTCCATCAAGGATGGTCACCTCAGCACCTCACTGTACTGCAAGCCCATGGATAATCTCACGATGCTCCACTTCTCCAGCTTCCACCCTAAACACGTTAAAGAAGCTATCCCCTACAGACATGCCCTCCATATACACAGGATCTGCTCAGATGAGGAGGATCGTAACAGACACCTCCAGAGGCTGAACGATGCCCTCATACGAACAGGATATGGCGCTCGATCATCGATCGACAGTTCCGACGCACCACAGCGAAAAATCGCACTGACCTCCTCAGAAGACAAACACGGCAGACAGAATACCCTTCGTCATCCAGTACTTCCCCGGAGCGGAGAAGCTACGACATCTTCTCCGGAGCCTTCAACATGTCATTGATGAAGATGAACATCTCGCCAAGGCCATCCCCACAACCCCACTTCTTGCCTTCAAACAACCGCACAATCGCAAACAGACCATTGTCTGCAGCAAACTACCCAGCCTTCAGGAGAACAGTGACCACAACACCACACAACCCTGCCACAGCAACCTCTGCAAGACGTGCCAGATCATTGACACGGATGCCATCATTTCACGTGAGAATACCATCCACCAGGTACGCGATACATACTCTTGCAACTCGGCCAACGTTGTCTACCTGATACGCTGCAGGAAAGGATGTCCTGAGGCATGGTACATTGGGGAGACCATGCAGATGCTACGACAACGGATGAATGAACACCGCTCGACAATCACCAGGCAGGACTGTTCTCTTCCTGTTGGGAAACACTTCAGCAGTCAAGGGCATTCAGCCTCTGATCTGTAGGTAAGCGTTCTTCAAGGCAGCCTTAATGACACACGTCAACGCAGAATTGCTGAGCAAAAACTGATAGCCAAGTTCCGCACACATGAGGATGACCTCAACCGGGATCTTGGGTTCATGTCATACTCTCTGTAACCCCCACGACTTGCCTGGGCTTGCAAAATCTCACTAACTGTCCTGGCTGGAGATAATACACATCTCTTTAACCCCTGTGCTTAACCCTCTCTCCACTCACATTGTCTGTACCTTTAAGACTTGATTACCTGTATATCCATCCATTATTTTGTAAATTAAGTTTGTACCTTTATATGCCCTGTTTGTGAACAGAACTCCCACTCACCTGATGAAGGGGCAGTGCTCCAAAAGCCTGTGGCTTGTGCTACCAAATAAACCTGTCGGACTTTAACCTGGTGAGACTTCTTACTGTACTCACCCCAGTCCAACGTCAGTATCTCCACATTCTTTCAAGAAGCCAATTTTGTATCCATTTAGATACCTCACCCTGGATCCCGTGAGATTTAACCTTATGCAACAACCTACCATGCGGTACCTTGTGAAAAGCCTTGCTAAAGTCCATGTGGACAACATCAACTGCACTGCCCTCATCTACCTTCTTGGTTTCCCCTTCAAAAAACTCAATCAAATTTGTGAGACATGATTTTCCACTCACCATGCCATGCTGACTGTCCCTAATCAGTCCTTGTGTCTCTAAATGCCTGTAGATCCTGTCTCTCAAACCTTCCAACAACTTACCCACCACAGGCGTGAGGCTCACTGGCCTGTAGTTCCCAGGCTTTTCCCTGCAGCCCTTTTTAAACAAAGGCACAACATTTGCCACTCTCCAATCTTCAGGCACCTCTCCCGTGACTATCAATGATTCAAATATCTCGGCTAGGGGATCCGCAATTTCCTCCCTAGCCTCCCACAATGTGCTGGGATACACTTCTTCAGGTCCCGGGGATTTATCTACCTTGATGCGCTTTAAGACTTCCAGCACCTCTTCCTCTGTAATATGTACACTCCTCAAGACATCACTATTTATTTCCCCAAGTTCCCTAACATCCATGCTTTTCTCAACAGTAAATACTGATGAGAAATATTCATTTAGGATTTCACCCATCCTTTGCTTTGTGAAATGATGAGTCCAGAATTACTGATGTATAAATGTCTCTGTCCATAGGTGAATGCTGCAGCAAATCAATGAGTGATGGTGAAGAGGAGCTGTGTTGTTCATGTTGCTGTGTGGTGTTCCATGTGACAAGACTGGTTGGTTTTCACTGGGAAGTACCCATGTGCTGTGCTTAGTCTGACGATGCTATTGTGCTGTTACCGGGAGGGCTGATATTGACATCAAACCGTTGCTCTTCCAGCACCAGGACTGTCATCCTGTGCCTCAGTAATATCCCCCAGTTGCTGCCAATTACACAATCTGTTCAGCACGAGGAACCATATCTCTCCCAATGGATAACCAGGCTACACACTCAGTCTCACTTATATGGTGTCTTTTTCAAGCCAATTAAGCACTTTTAAAGTTTAGTTCACTGTTACATTGTAGGAAACATGGCAGGCAATTTTCACACAGTAAGGCCCCATATATAACAAGCTGCTAATGTGTAGGTAATGGGATGTTGTTTGAGGGATAAATATTGGCCGTGATACTGGTGAGAACTCCTTTATCCTTATTTTATATCTACCTGAGAGGGCAGATGGGGTCTCAGTTTAATGTCTCATCTGAAAGCTGCATCTCTGACAATGCAGCACACACTCAGTACTGCACCAAAATACCGATATAAACTTTTGTGCTCGGGCTCTGGAATGTGACTTGAATCCTCTGACTCAAATAGAGGAGTGCTGCTAAATGAGGCACAGTTGATACCAGAGACAAGACTCAGATTTGATCTGTGTTCTCTGCTGAACTAACTGATCTCAAATTGGCTGATTTTAAGTAGACCTTTATTTTGTTATTGTGGCAGTTACAAGAAAATAGCCAGGTTAATGCCCCACTAAAGTCGTGGATAGAAACCTGCATAGTGATAAATAGGGTACTCCGTACTCATTGCCCAGACTCGAATATAAAGTATGACCACTAGGTGGCAGTGCCTATGGAACTTCAGTCCTGTATAAGTCAGCAAAGGAAACAGTAATGTTGGTCGATAATCTCTGTACAACACTTAAGTAAATCATTTGTATGTGGGGGAATCCATGCAGATGAATACGCAAAGTGGAACATGCACACTTATCCTACTCTTATGTTGCAGACACAGTCTCAGTTTGTTCCTCTTATTCAAAATATATGGAATAAGTAATATTTTCCAACATAATGCATTAATCATTTAATTTCCCAGCTATGTGGGTAGCACTGCGGCACATTGATTAGCACTGCTGCCTCATAGCGCCAGGTACTCAGGTTTGAATCCGGCCATTGCACATTCCCCCTGTGTCTGCGTGGGTTTCCTCCGGGTGCTCCAGTTTCCTCCCACAGTCCAAAGATGTGCAGGTTGGGTGGATTGGCCATGGTAAATTGACGCTTTGTGTCCCTAGACTTTGTGTCCCTAGATGTGTAAGTTAGATGGATTAGTCATGGTAAATTTATGAGGTTACAGGGATGGAGGGGGGGGCGCGGAAACCAACCAATCTATATCCTGTTGTATCCTCCGACAGTCCTTATTGCTATCCGCAATTCCACCAACCTTTGTGTCATCCGCAGATTACAATCAAACCACTTACATTTCCCTCCAAATCATTTATATATATTACAAACAGCAAAGATCCCAGCACTGATCCCTGAGGAACACCACTTGTCACAGCCCTCCATTCAGAAATGCACCCTTCCATTGCTACCCTCTGTCTTCTGTGACCGAGCCAGTTTTGTATCCACCTTGCCAGCTCACCTCTGACCCCATGCGACTTCACCTTCTGCACCAGTCTGCCATGAGGGACCTTGTCCACTGCCCTACCCTCATCCATCATCTTCATCACTTCCTCGAAAAACTTGATCAAGCTGCCAGAGGTCGTAGTAGAAGCGGGTACAATTTTGTCTTTTAAAAAGCATTTAGACAGTTACATGGGAAGATGGGTGTAGAGGGATATGGGCCAGATGCGGGCAATTGGGATTAGCTTAAGGGTTTAACAGAAAAGGGCGACATGGACAAGTTGGGCCGAAGGGCCTGTTTCCATGCTGTAAACCTCGATGACTCTATGATTCTAAGTTTGTGAGACATGACTTCCTCTTCACCAAACCATGTTGCCTCTCGCTAATACATCCACTTATTTCCAAGTGAGAGTAGATTCTGTCATGGGTCATTCCCTTTTGGAATTCCCTACACCAGAGAGCAGTGGTTTTGGGTCATTGAATCCATTCAAGGCTCAGTTCAATAGATTTTTGACTAAGAAGGGACTCAAGGGTTAGGGGGTCAGACAGGAAAGTGGAATTAAAGACATAATCAGATCAGTCGTGATCGTATTGAATGATGGAATGTGCTTGAGGGGCCAAATAAGTTACTCCACTCCTGTTTCTTATGTTCTTGGGATATGGGTACCCAGACATAAATACTTGCATTTGAACAATTGATTCAAAATAAAGATTGTCCAAAAGTGTTTCAATAGTGTTTGCTTTCATAGAACATAGAACAGTACAGCACAGAACAGGCCCTTCGGCCCACGATGTTGTGCCGAGCTTTATCTGAAACCAAGATCAAGCTATCCCAATCCCTATCATCCTGGTGTGCTCCATGTGCCTATCCAATAACCGCTTAAATGTTCCTAAAGTGTCTGACCCCACTATCATTGCAGGCAGTCCATTCCACACCCCAACCACTCTCTGCGTAAAGAACCTACCTCTGATATCCTTCCTATATCTCCCACCACAAACCCTATAGTTATGCCCCCTTGTAATAGCTCCATCCACCCGAGGAAATAAGTCTTTGAACGTTCACTCTATCTATCCCCTTCATCATTTTATAAACCTCTATTAAGTCTCCCCTCAGCCTCCTCCGCTCCTGAGCCTTTCCTCAGGGTAACATTCACTGTAGCCTCTGGCACTGTATTCTGTGAATTGTGTTGTGTCAAAACCCCATTAGATGCTTCCAAAGGAATACAGTTATTGAAGGGAGCTGCAAGCACAGCTTCTGAGATTGAAGCTCTATGACCAGGGCCTTTGAATAAATTAGGCTATTTCTTATAGGGAGTAAACTGGCATTGTTAACGTAGAAAATGGAACATCCAGACAATAGGCAGTAAATCACAGCCTCTCAAAATGTCAACTTACCAACATTGTTTTCTGGCATAATTACACCAACTTTGAAAAAGCTTAACACCATCCAGGACAGAGGAGGCTGTTCGATTGAGCTGCCATTGGACCTTCCATCAGCGATTTGTCAAGGTTGTTGAGCACATCACCAGCCCCGCAGGAGGTGGGGCAGCAATATCACAGGAATGCCATTAACTCTCGCTTTGGACTTCCTTCAACAGCAACTTGTATTCATATAGTACCTTTGATGCAACTAAACATCCCCAGGTGCTTCACAGGAATTTATCAAATAAGATATGACATTGAGTCACAGCATGAGATATTAGATCTGATGGTTAAATGCTGGGTAAAAGAGATAGATTTTAAGAATAATCTTTATTGAATGATTAGTGGAATCACAGAATTGTTAAGTGCAAAAAGAGGCCAATTCAGTCCATCGTGTCTGTACGGGCTCTCCGAATGAGCAATTCCAGTGCCATTCTCCTGCCTTCTCCCAATAACCATGCACATTCTTCCTTTCAGATGTCTCCTTTCGGATGTCTCCATTGAACCTGCCCTTGTCATACTCACCCAGGCAACTATTCCAGACCTTAACCACTCACTGTGTGGAAGAGTTTTTTTTCTCATGTTTTGCTTTCTTTTGCCAGTTATTGCCAGTGTCTGCCCTCTGGTTCCTCATGCTCTCCTTGGCTGGGAGTTTGCCAGTTATTGCCAGTGTCTGCCCTCTGGTTCCTCATGCTCTCCTTGGCTGGGAGTTTGCCAGTTATTGCCAGTGTCTGCCCTCTGGTTCCTCATGCTCTCCTTGGCTGGGAGTTTGCCAGTTATTGCCAGTGTCTGCCCTCTGGTTCCTCATGCTCTCCTTGGCTGGGGTGACTTTCTGCCTCTTTCCCTGCAGTAAGCGGCAGTGTGCTCAGCTTTCCCAGGTGGGCTGCAGTGATTCCAAATACCCACAGTCCCAGAAACTATATCAAACTGGGAGTTTTTTCTCAGGAAAGGCGGCCGCCGCTGTCCCACCGCAATTTACCGTTTAAATTAGCGCCACACATGCCTTTTCCCGCCAATTTCCATCGGCCGCACAGGGGGGCCAGTGCGCAGGCGCTGGGGCCCTGGCGCAGGCGCCGGGGCCCTGGCGCAGGCGCAGTGCCGACAGTTAGTGCCTTTGGACAACGAGAGAGTGGACACACAGGCCAGGCCAGTGTACACACAGCCCAGTGTCCACACACAGAGCGGGACTGAGACTGACAGACTCCAGGTAACTATGGGAATCCATCAGAGCCCACCCACCGTCTCTTCCCCCCTCACCATCCCTAGCTCGAGAATTGCACCTCCTCTTGTTCGGTTTGCCACTAATTGGCTGATTTTTTTTTCCTGGGGACATTGTATGAATTCTTCTCCCTCAGTGTCCTTAAATTATTTCACAGTAACTTCATTGCAATGTTAATGTAAGCCTTACCTGTAACTAATAAACTTTAAAAATGATTTGAATCCCAATTGATGGTATGATAGTTAAAGTCTGCTACTATTTTTTGGCCTTGTGATATTTGTATATACAAATTAGGGTTAGGGTGCATTCTGTCTCTTTAAGCATATGGGTCAGGTTACCCTGGGGGATTACCTCCTCCCAGTCTGGGATCCAGTTTAACAGTCTCAGATCTGACTGCAGAATAGTGCACACCTACAATAGAAAGTTCCACTGTGTTCAAATCACCAAACCCTATCTCATGGTTCTTCATGCACCATATGTTAATAGTGCATACATAATAAATGACAATGAGGCTGCTTGATGGCCTACTCATTCTGTTGCCTCAATTTGACGAAGAGGCAGAAAGCTGTATACCTTGTACAGAGTGCTTCAGTGCGTGTCTGACGGCCAATAAGGTGGGCGATGACCTGGTTCTTAAGTACCATAGGGAGCAAGACCTTTGCTGTTTTAAGAGGTTCTTCTCTGAGTGGAGGCCTGTGACTAGTGGTGTGCCGCAGGGATCGGTGTTGGGTCCATTGTTGTTTGTCATCTATATCAATGATCTGGATGACAATGTGGTAAATTGGATCAGCAAGTTTGCTGATGATACAAAGATTGGAGGTGTAGTGGATAGTGAGGAAGGTTTTCAAAGCTTGCAGAGGGATTTGGACCAACTAGAAAAATGGGCTGAAAAATGGCAAATGGAATTTAACGCAGACAAGTGTGAGATATTGCACTTTGGAAGGACAAACCAAAGAAGAACGTACAGGGTAAATGATAGGACTCTGAAGGGTGCAGTTGAACAGAGGGATCTGGGAGTACAGGTACAGAATTCCCTAAAAGTGAGGCCGAATTTGGAGTATTGTGTACAGTTTTGGTCACCTAGTTACAGGAAGGATGTAAATACGGTTGAAAGAGTGCAGAGAAGGTTCACAAGGATGTTGCCGGGACTTGAGAAGCTGAGTTACAGAGAGAGATTGAATAGGTTGGGACTTTATTCCCTGGAGCGTAGAAGATTGAGGGGAGATTTGATAGAGGTGTATAAGATTTTGATGGGTATTGATAGAGTGAATGCAAGCAGGCTTTTTCCACTGAGGCTAGGGGAGAAAAAAACCAGAGGGCATGGGTTAAGGGTGAAAGGAGAAAAGTTTAAAGGGAATATTAGGGGGGGCTTCTTCACGCAGAGAGTGGTGGGAGTGTGGAATGAGCTGCCGGATAAAGTGGTAAATGCGGGGTCACTTTTAACATTTAAGAAAAACTTGGACGGGTTCATGGATGAGAGGGGTGTGGAGGGATATGGTCCAAGTGCAGGTCAGTGAGACTAGGCAAAAAATGGTTCGGCACAGACAAGAAGGGCCAAAAGGCCTGTTTCTGAGCTGTAATTTTCTATGGTTCTATGGTTTGGTGCAACCTGAAAAATGGTTGAGAAGACTTAGCAAGAATTGTGCAATGTATTAGAACTTCATTTTGCTTCCAAGCCATAGATGATTGCAGAGCGGTTCAGATTTTAGGAAGTAAGTTTATTTATTAGTCACAAGTAAAGCGTTTGACAAGGTCCCTCATGGCAGGCTGGTGCAAAAGGTAAAATCGCACGGGATAAAAGGCGAGCTAGCTAGATGGGTGGAGAACTGGCTTAGCCATAGAAGACAGAGGGTAACAGTGGAGGGGTCTTTTTCAGGTTGGAGATCTGTGACCAGTGGTGTTCCACAGGGCTCTGTACTGGGACCTCTGCTGTTTGTGATATATATAAATGATTTGGAGGAAGATGTAGCTGGTGTGATCAGTAAGTTTGCGGACGACACAAAGATTGCTGGAGTTGCGGATAGTGATGAACATTGTTAGAGAATACAGCAGGATATAGATAGGCTGGAACATTGGGTGGAGAAATGGCAGATGGAATTTAATCCAGATAAATGCGAAGTGATGCATTTTGGTAGATCTAATGTAAGGGGGAGCTATACAATAAATGGCAGAACCATCAGGAGTATAGACACACAGAGGGACCTGGGTGTACAAGTCCACAGATCCTTAAAGGTGGCAGCACAGGTGGAGAGGGTGGTCAAGAAGGCATATGGCATGCTTGCCTTTATTGGACGGGGCACAGAATATAAAAGTTGGCATATGATGTTGCAGCTGTATAGAACGATAGTTAGGCCACATTTGGAATACTGCATCCAGTTCTGGTCACCACACTACCAGAAGGACGTGGAGGCTTTGGAGAGAGTACAGAGGAGGTTTACCAGGAGTTGCCTGGTATGGAGGGTCTTAGCTATGAGGAGAGATTGGGTAAACTGGGGTTGTTCTCCCTGGAAAGACGGAAGATGAGGGGCGACCTAATAGAGGTGTAAAAAATTATGAAGGGCATAGATAGAGTGAACAGTGGGAAGCTTTTTCCCAGGTCGGAGGTGACGAACACAAGGGGTCATGGGTTCAAGGTGAGGAGGGGCGAGATTCAATACAGATGTCAGGGGGACGTATTTTACACAGAGGGTGGTGGGGGCCTGGAATGCACTGCCAAGCAAGGTGATTGAGGCAGACACGCTGGGATCGTTTAAGACTTATCTCGATAGCCACATGAACAGACTGGGAATAGAGGGATACAGAAGAATGGCCTAGTGGGCACATGAGCGGCACGGGCCTGGAGGGCCGAAGGGCCTGTTCCTGTGCTGTATTGTTCTTTGTTCTTTGTAGGCTTACATTATATTACCATGCAACGAAGTTACTGTGAAAATCCCCTAGTTGCCACACTCTGGCGCCTGTTCGGGTACGCTGAGGGAGAATTTAGCACGGCCAATGCACCCAACCAGCACGTCTTTCGGACTGTGGAGAAAACTCATGCAGACATGGGGAGAACATGCAGACTTCCGCAAAGGCAGTGACCAAGCTGGAAATTGAACCTGGGTCCCTGGCACTGTGAGGCAGCAGTGCTAACCACTGTGCCACCATGCTGCCCAACCAACTTGAAGGGAATCCTTTGCTCAACTAGTGGCAACGCTGAAGAGACTGGCAGAGCACTGCGAGTTCGGCAACGTACTCCCAAGATGCCATATGGGACCAGCTGGTTTGTGGCCTCCGACATGAAGCAATCAAGCGGAAGATATTGGCTGAGAAGAATTTACTGTTTAAATGTGCTTTCGAGAGCACAACTTCTAGGGAATTAGCCAACAGGGACGCAGCGCAATTGTTCCTGATGCTGATGTCTCTCTGGTTGCCTGATACTTGCCAGGAACAAAGAACAAAGAAAGTTACAGCACAGGAACAGGCCCTTCAAGCCTGCACCGACCATGCTGCCTGACTTAACTAAAACCCCCTACCCTTCCGGGGACCATATCGCTCTATTCCCATCCTATTCATGCATTTGTCAAGACGCACCTTAAAAGTCACTACCATATCCGCTTCCACTACCGCCCCGGCAGTGAGTTCCAGGCACCCACCACTCTCTGTGTAAAAAACCTGCCTCGTACATCTCCTTTAAACCTTGCCCCTCGCACCTTAAACCTGTGCCCCCTAGTAATTGACTCTTCCACCCTGGGAAAAAGCTTCTGACTATCCACTCTGTCCATGCCTCTCATAATCTTGTAGACTCCTATCAGGTCTCCCCTCAACCTCTGTCATTCCAGTGAGAACAAACCAAGTTTCTCCAACCTCTCCTCATAGCTAATGCCCTCCATACCAGGCAACATCCTGGTAAATCTTTTCTGTACCCTCTCCAAAGCCTTCACATCCTTCTGGTGTGGCGACCAGAATTGAACACTATATTCCAAGTGCGACCTAACTAAAATTCTATAAAGCTGCAACATGACTTGCCAATTTTTAAACTCAGTGCCCCGGCCGATGAAGGCAAGGATGCCTTATGCCTTCTTGACTCCCTTCTCCACCTGCATTGCCATTTTCAGTGATCTGTGTACCTGTACACCCAGACCCCTCTGCCTATCTATACTCTTAAGGGTTCTGCCATTTACTGTATATTTCCTATCTGTATGAGACCTTCCAAAATGCATTACCTCACATTTGTCCGGATTAAACTCCATCTGCCATCTCTCCGCCCAAGTCTCCAACTGATCTCTATCCTCTGATGGTCCTAATCGCTAATCCGCAAATCCACCAACCTTTGTGTCGTCCGCAACTTACTAATCAAACCAGTTACATTTTCCTCCAAATCATTTATATACAATACAAACAGCAAAGGTCCCAGCACTGATCCCTGAGGAATGCCATTTGTCACAGCCCTCCATTCAGAAACGCACCCTTCCACTGCTACCCTCTGTCTTCTTTGACCGAGCCAGTTTTGTATCCACCTTGCCAGCTCACCTCTGATCCCATGCGACTTCACATTCTGCACCAGTCTGCCATGAGGGACCTTGTCAAAGGCCTTACTGAAGTCCATGTAGACAACATCCACTGCCCTATCCTCATCAATCATCTTCGTCACTTCCTCGAAAAACGCGATCAAGTTCGTGAGACAAAACCGCTTCACAAAACATGTTGCCTCTCACTAATACGTCCATTTATTTCCAAGTGGGAATAAATCCTGTCTCGAAGGATCCTCTCCAATAATTTCCCTACCACTGATGTAAGGCTCACTGGCCTGTAATTACCTGGATTATTCTTGCTACCCTTCTTAAACAAAGGAACAACATTGGCTATTCTCCAATCCTCTGGGACCTCCCCTGTACCAGTGAGGATACAAAGATTTCTCTCAAGGCTCCAGCAATTTCCTCCCTTGCCTCTCTCAGTATTCTGGGGTATATCCCATCAGGCCCTGGGGACTTGTCTACCTTAATGTTTTTCAAGAACCCCAATACCTCCTCCTTTTTGATCGCAACATGACTCAAACTACCTACACATCCTTTCCCAGACTCATCATCCACCAAGTCCTTCTCTTTGGTGAATACTGACGCAAAGTCCTCATTTAATACCTCGCCCATTTCTTCTGGCTCCATGCAAAGATTCCCTCCCTTGTCCTTGAGTGGGCCAACCCTGTCCCTGGCTACCCCCTTGCTGTTTATAGATGTATAAAAAGCCTTGGGATTTTCCTTAATCCTGCTGGCCAATGCTTTCTCGTGACTCCTTTTAGCCCTTAGGAGCAAGGACTCTGTCTACAGCATTAAAACTCCTTGATAACAAAGAACAATACAGCACAGGAACAGGCCCTTCGGCCCTCCAAGCCCGCGTCGCTCCCCGGTCCAGGATTGAATCCTGAATCCAGGATCCCCGCCCAATTTTCCAGCCTATCTACATACCAATATCCTATCCACCGAGCTGTCCCTCACAGCTACGATGCTTTGTTCATTACAACCTATTAACTTACCCCCACCCCCCCATTCCAGACCATGTGATCTCCAGGGAGAGGCGAAAACCCAGAGTGAAAAACCCCAGGGCCAATATGGGGAAAAAAAAATCTGGGAAATTCCTCTCCGACCCCCTGAGGCGATCGGAACGAGTCCAGGAGATCACAATGGCCCCGATCGGAAAATGCTTCCCAACCCTAGTCATTTCCACTTCCACGAACACCATATGAATTCCCTGCCCCCGAGACAGGTTCCCAACTATCCGCAGTCTCACTCTGTACTGGCACCAGCAAGATGATCGTAGAATGAAGCCTTGAAACGAGAAACAAGGAACAATTAGCCCGCGCCGCTCCCTGGTCCAAACTAGACCACTCTTTTGTATCCCTCCATTCCCACTCCGTTCATATAGCTGTCTAGATAAGTCTTAAACGTTCCCAGTGTGTCCGCCTCCACCACCTTGCCCGGCAACACATTCCAGGCCCCCACGACCCTCTGTGTGAAATATGTCCTTCTGATATCTGTGTTAAACCTCCCCCCCTTCACCTTGAACCTATGACCCCTCGTGAACGTCACCACCGACCCGGGGAAAAGCTTCCCACCGTTCACCCTATCTATGCCTTTCATAATTTTATACACCTCTATTAAGTCTCCCCTCATCCTCCGTCTTTCCAAGGAGAACAACCCCAGTTTCCCCAATCTCTCCTCAGAACCAAGCCCCTCCATACCAGGCAACATCCTGGTAAACCTCCTCTGTACTCTCTCCAAAGCCTCCACGTCCTTCTGGTAGTGTGGCGACCAGAACTGGACGCAGTATTCCAAATGCGGCCGAACCAACGTTCTTCATCTGCAACATCAGACCCCAACTCTTATACTCTATGCCCCGTCCTATAAAGGCAAGCATGCCATATGCCTTCTTCACCACCTTCTCCACCTGTGACGTCACCTTCAAAGATCTGTGGACTTGCACACCCAGGTCCCTCTGCGTCTCTACACCCTTTATGGTTCTTCCATTTATCGTGTAGCTCCTCCCTACATTATTCCCACCAAAATGCATCACTTCGCATTTATCAGGATTGAACTCCATCTGCCATTTCCTTGCCCAAATTTCCAGCCTATCTATATCCTTCTGTAGCCTCTGACAATGTTCCTCACTATCTGCAAGTCCTGCCAGTTTTGTGTCGTCCGCAAACTTACTGATCACCCCAGTTACTCCTTCTTCCAGATCATTTATATAAATCACAAACAGCAGAGGTCCCAATACAGAGCCCTGCGGTACACCACTAGTCACAGGCCTCCAGCCGGAAAAAGACCCTTCCACTACCACCCTCTGTCTTCTATGACCAAGCCAGTTCTCCACCCATCTAGCCACCTCCCCCTTTATCCCATGGGATCCAACCTTTTTCACTAGCCTACCATGAGGGACTTTGTCAAATGCTTTACTAAAGTCCATATAGACAACATCCACGGCCCTTCCTTCGTCAACCATTTTGGTCACTTCTTCAAAAAACACCACCAGGTTCGTGAGGCATGACCTCCCTCTCACAAAACCATGTTGACTATCGTTAATGAGTTTATTCCTTTCTAAATGCGCATACATCCTATCTTTAAGAATCTTCTCCAACAACTTCCCCACCACGGACGTCAAGCTCACCGGCCTATAATTACCCGGGTTATCCTTCCTACCCTTCTTAAATAACGGGACCACATTGGCTATCCTCCAATCCTCTGGGAGCTCACCTGTGTCCAGTGACGAGACAAAGATTTGCGTCAGAGGCCCAACTATTTCACCTCTCGTCTCCCTGAGCAGCCTTGGATAGATTCCATCAGGCCCTGGGGATTTGTCAGTCTTTATATTCTCTAACAAACCTAACACTTCCTCCTTTGTAATGGAGATTTTCTCCAACGGTTCAACACTCCCCTCCGAGACACTCCCAGTCAACACATCCCTCTCCTTAGTGAATACCGACGCAAAGTATTCATTTAGGATCTCCCCTACCTCTTTGGGCTCCAAGCATAAGTCCCCACTTTTGTCCCTGAGAGGTCCGATTTTTTCCCTTACAACCCTTTTGTTCCTAACGTATGAATAAAATGCCTTGGGATTCTCCTTAATCCTGTCTGCCAAGAACATTTCGTGACCCCTTTTTGCTCTTCTAATTCCCCGTTTGAGTATTTTCCTACTTTCATTATACTCCTCCAGAGCTCCCTCCGTTTTTAGCTGCTTGGACCTAACATACGCCTCTCTTTTCCTTTTGACCAGTCCCTCAATTTCCCTGGTTATCCACGGTTCTCTAATCCTACCCTTCCTATCCTTCTTTTTTACAGGCACATGCTTGTCCTGTAGCCCTAACAACCGTTCCTTAAAAGACTGCCACATACCAGATGTGGATTTACCCTCAAACAGCCTCTCCCAATCAAGAGCTGCCAATTTCTGCCTGATCCCAATAAAGTTAGCCTTCCCCCAATCCAACACCTTACCCTTGGGACACCACTCATCCTTTTCCATCACTATCCTAAAGCTAACAGAATTGTGGTCACTATTTGCCACATGTTCCCCGACCAAAACTTTGAAGACCTGACCGGGCTCATTCCCCAGCACCAGGTCCAGTATAGCCCCCTCTCTAGTTGGGCTGTCCACATATTGTTCCAACGAACCCTCCTGTACACATTTTACAAATGCCTCACCATCCAGAGTCCCTGCCCTCAGCGATTTCCAGTCTATACCAGGGAAATTGAAGTCTCCCACTACAACAACCCTATATTTCCTGCACCTATCCAGTATCTCCTGACATATCCATTCTTCCACTTCCCTTGGGCTGTTGGGGGGCCTGTAGTACACCCCCAACATAGTGACTGCGCCTTTCCTGTTTCTAAGCTCCACCCAGAGTGACTCGCTACACGACTCCTCCGAATTGTCCTCCCTCTGCACCGCTGTAATATGCTCTCCAACCAATACCGCTACTCCCCCACCTCTTTTGGCCCCTCCTCTGTCTCGCCTAAAACACTTGTACCCTGGAATATTCAGCTGCCAGTCCTGTCCCTCTTTCAACCAAGTCTCCGTCACCGCAACCACATCCAAATTCCTCGTGCGCATTAAGGCCCCAAGTTCGTCTGTTTTACCTGCTACGCTCCTTGCATTGAAGTATAAGCACTCCAGACCCCCAGGCTCAGTGAGGTCGTCCTCCCCCAGAGTGCTCTTCTTCTTTGCCAGCCTTGTCCCAGCCCCAAGCTCGTCCCCAGCCACCACACTTATAGACCTAATAGTTTGATCCCCACCCCCCTGCCATACTAGTTTAAACCCCCCCGAACTGCATTAGCAAAGCTCCCAGCCAGGATATTTGTGCCCTTCCAACTTAGTTGTGACCCCTCCCTCTTGTACAGGTGCCATCCTCTCCTGAAAACCTCCCATTGGTCTGTGAAAATAAAGCCCTCCCTCCTGGACCAGTCCTTTAGCCAGGCGTTCATTTGAACCAACTCCCTATTCTTATCTGTGAATTGGGTCAGGGATCTGAGCTCTTACACTTAAATATGTAAAGAGAGCAGCTTTAATCAATCTTCCCTGACCTCTCCTGAAGGCTGTTGTCATTTCATATTGTCCCAAATCAGAAAAAAGCATGTTTTCTACTGAAAAGGAAAACTGAAGTTCAAATGAATCCACTTGTCTTGCCTTAAAAGAGAGCAACAGGCATCCTCATGGTCTAGTTGGAAAAAGCTACAAAATTGTACATGCCAACTAGCATCATTTTGTGATGACTATCAGCATTTTCGAGCTTTTTTTCACTTGTCTGTTTTAATAATCAAAAACCATTGAAATGTATGCCTGTAATTTCGCAATATACCAATTCTTCCAACTGCAAAAATCAGCCTTAATATGTGTAGCTGCAGTGTAAATTACACACTAATAATCTTGTCACAAGCAAGGCCAATGGGTTTCAGTTTTCAGCAAAGTTTTGTCAAATTGTAAAAATTATCTTCAAAATACTCGTAAGATTCTTAGAATGTATTGTGCTAACAGTAGGATTTACTTATTCAGTGCAAAGGTGTGCAGGTTAGGTTGATTGGCCATGCTAAATTAACCCGAGTGTCAGGGGGATTAGCAGGGTAAATGTGTGGGGTTACGGGAATAGGGCCTGGGTGGGATTGTGGTCGGTACAGACTCGATGGGCCGAATGGCGGCCTCCTGTACTGTAGGGATTCCATGATTCACTCGCAATAGTGCAAATGGCCAAAAATATTAAAGGCTGTTTTTTAAATTTCTCTGATGTTTTGGTGGCTGAATCAGCTTTTATTGGTGTTCCAGGGCATTATATGTGAATGGAAGCACTATGAGCTAAGGAGCTTCTATTAACTATTTTGAACCGTGTTCAGCCTCTGAATTGGCCTGAGCTTGGCCCTAGTTGAAGGCCCTGATTTTTCCCTAATCATAAGCCCATTTTCTTTTCCAAGATGGCGCTGGAGCGAGGCGACTTGCAAACTGTGTCCAGCAGACCTTCTAATTCTATCTTTTACTCTCGTTCTATGCTTCCAAAACTTCATTCTAACCCTTTTAAACTCTCTGCTACATTCTGCACTCTCTTGTTTCCTTCTCTATGAATGGTATGTTATGTCTGTATAGCGCGCAAGAAACAATACTTTTCACTGTATGTTAATACATGTGACAGTAGTAAATCAGATCAAATCATCTAAACTCTATTTCACTGGCTCCACGTTGACTTGTACTGGCTGTGCTTGATCTTTGTTCGTCTTCCTGTTCTTCCGAAGTTTTTCCTGAATAATCTGCAAAGCCTTTCCCAACCAAGCAATTAAGAACAGATATAAAAACTGCTGCAGGAAACGGTTGGAGCCCTGATGTGGAAAAAACATCAAGTTTTGCCCCCTAGCAGCAATACTTGTGCATTATGTGAAGCACTAAGACTTTTCTCAGAGGTATGATAAGATGCTATATAAATGCATTGCACGTCTGTAGTGGGTATGTTGTTAGAAGGTATTCTGAGAGACGAGATCTACAGGCATTTAGAGAAGCAAGGACTGATTGGGGACAGTCAGCATGGCTTTGTGAGTGGAAATTTGATTGAGTTTTTTGAAGGGGTAACCAAGAAGGTAGATGAGGGCAGTGCAGTCGATGTTATCTATGTGGACTTTAGCAAGGCCTTTGACAAGGTACCACATGGTAGGTTGTTGCATAAGGTTAAATCTCTCAGGATCCAGGGTGAGGTAGCCAATTGGATACAAAATAGAAACAGAGGGTGGTTGCAGAGGGTTGTTTTTCAAACTGAGGCCTGTGACCAGTGGTGTGCCTCAGGGATCGGTGGTGGGTCCACTGTTATTTGTCATTTATGTTAATGAACTGGATGAGAATTTATGGGGCATAGAACATTACAGCGCAGTACAGGCCCTTCAGCCCTCGATGTTGCGCCGGCCACTGAAACCAATCTAAAGCCCATCTAACCTACACTATTCCAATATCATCCATATGTTTATCCAATAACCATTTGAATGCTCTTAATGTTGACGAGTCCACTACCGCTGCAGGCAGGGCATTCCACGCCCTTACTACTCTCTGAGTAAAGAACCTACCTCTAACATCTGTCCTATATCTATCACCCCTCAATTTAAAGCTATGTCCCCTCGTGTTAGCCATCACCATCCGAGGAGAAAGGCTCTCACTGTCCACCCTATCTAATCCTCTGATCATCTTGTAAGCCTCTATTAAGTCACCTCTTAACCTTCTTCTCTCTAACGAAAACAACCTCAAGCCCCTCAGCCTTTCCTCATACGATTTTCCCACCATACCAGGCAACATCCTGGTAAATCTCCTCTGCACCCTTTCCAACACTTCCACATCCTTCCTATAATGCGGCGACCAGAACTGTACGCAATACTCCAAGTGCGGCCGCACCAGAGTTTTATACAGTTGCAGCATGACCTCCTGGCTCCGAAACTCAATCCCTCTACCAATAAAAGCTAACACACTGTACGCCTTCTTAACAACCCTATCAACCTGGGTGCTAACTTTCAGGGATCTATGCACATGGACACCCAGATCCCTCTGTTCATCCACACTACCAAGTATCTTACCATTAGCCCAGTACTCTGTATTCCTGTTACTCCTTCCAAAGTGAATCACTTCGCACTTTTCCGCATTAAACTCCATTTGCCACCTCTCAGCCCAGCTCTGCAGCTTATCTATGTCCCTCTGTAACCTGCCACTTCCCTCCGCACGGTCTACAACTCCACCGACTTTAGTGTCATCTGCAAATTTACTAATCCATCCTTCCACGCCCTCATCCAGGTCATTAATAAAAATGACAAACAGCAGTGGCCCCAAAACAGATCCTTGCGGTACACCACTAGTAACTGAACTCCAGGATGAATATTTCCCATCAACCACCACTCTCTGTTTTCTTCCAGCTCACCAATTCCTGATCCAAACCACTAAATCACCCTCAATCCCATGTGTCCGTATTTTCTGCAAAAGCTTACCATGGGGAACCTTATCAAACGCTTTGCTGAAATCCATATACACCACATCAATCGCTTTACCATCATCCACCTCTTTGGTCACCTTCTCAAAGAACTCAATAAGGTTTGTGAGGCACAACCTACCCTTCACAAAACCGTGCTGACTATCCCTAATCAAATTATTCCTTTCCAGGTGATTATAAATCCTATCTCTTATAATCCTTTCCAATACTTTGCCCACAACAGAAGTAAGGCTCACCGGTCTATAATTACCAGGGTTGTCCCTACTCCCCTTTTTGAACAAGGGGACAACATTTGCTATCCTCCAGTCTTCTGGCACTGTTCCAGTAGACAAGGACGACCCAAAGATCAAAGCCAAAGGCTCTGCAATCTCCTCTCTAGCCTCCCAGAGAATTCTAGGATAAATCCCATCCGGCCCAGGGGACTTATCTATTATCTGGTTAGTAAGTTTGCAGATGACACCAAGATTGGTGGCATAGTGGACAGTGAGGAAGGTTATCTAGGATTGCAACGGGATCTTGATCAATTGGGCCAGTAGACCGATGAATGGCAAATGGAATTTAATTTAGATCAATGTGAGGTAATGCATTTTGGTAGATTGAATCGGGACAGGACCTATTCAGTTAATGGTAGTGCATTGGAGGGAGTTATAGAACAAAGTTATCTAGGAGTACAGGTTCACAGTTCCTTGAAATTGGAGCCACAGGTGGACAGGGTGGTGAAGAAGGCATTCAGCATGTTTGGTTTCATAGGTAAGAACATTGAATACAGGAATTGGGTCGTCTTGTTGAAGTTGTACAAGACATTAGCAAGGCCACACTTGGATTATGTGTACAGATCTGGGTCACCCTGGGACTTTTTTCCCTGGAGCGTAGGAGGCTTAGGGGTGATCTTATAGAGGTCTATAAAATAATTAGGGGCATAGATAAGGTAGATAGTCAACATCGTTTCCCAAAGGCAGAGGAGTCTAAAACTGGAGGGTATAGATTTAAGGTGAGAGGGGAGAGATACAAAAGGATCCAGAGGAGCAATATTTTCACTCAGAGGGTGGTGAATGTCTGGAACGAAACTGCCAGAGGTAGTAGTCGAGGTGGGTACAATTTTGACTTTTAAAAGCATTGAGACAGTTACATGAATAAGATAGGTGTATAGAGATATGGGCCAAATGTGGGCAATTGGGAATAGCTTTTTGGTAAACACCAGACAGAACAAAGAACAGTACAGCACAGGAAACAGGCCCTTCGACCCTCCAAGCCTGTGCCGCTCCTTGGTCCAACTAGACCAATCGTTTGTATCCCTCCATTCCCAGGCTGCTCATGTGACTATCCAGGTAAGTCTTAAACGATGTCAGCGTGCCTGCCTCCACCACCCTACTTGGCAGCGCATTCCAGGCCCCCACCACCCTCTGTGTAAAAAACGTCCCTCTGATATCTGAGTTATACTTCGCCCCTCTCAGCTTGAGCTCGTGATCGTCACCTCCGACCTGGGAAAAAGCTTCCCACTGTTCACCCTATCTATACCCTTCATAATCTTGTACACCTCTATTAGATCTCCCCTCATTCTCCGTCTTTCCAAGGAGAACAACCCCAGTCTACCCAATCTCTCCTCATAGCTAAGACCCTCCATACCAGGCAACATCCTGGTAAACCTTCTCTGCACTCTCTCTAATGCCTCCACGTCCTTCTGGTAGTGCGGCGACCAGAACTGGACGCAGTACTCCAAATGTGGCCTAACCAGCGTTCTATACAGCTGCATCATCAGACTCCAGCTTTTATACTCTATACCCCGTCCTATAAAGGCAAGCATACCATATGCCTTCTTCACCACCTTCTCCACCTGTGTTGCCACCTTCAAGGATTTGTGGACTTGCACACCTAGGTCCCTCTGTGTTTCTATACTCCTGATGATTCTGCCATTTATTGTATAACACCTCCCTACATTATTTCTTCCAAAATGCATCACTTCGCATTTATCCGGATTAAACTCCATCTGCCACCTCTCCGCCCAATTTTCCAGCCTATCTATATCCTGCTGTATTGCCCGACAATGCTCTTCGCTATCCGCAATTCCAGCCATCTTCGTGTCATCCGCAAACTTGCTGATACACCAGTTACACCTTCTTCCAAATCATTTATATTTATCACAAATAGCCGAGGTCCAAGTACAGAGCCCTGCGGAACACCACTGGTCACAGACCTCCAGCCGGAAAAAGACCCTTCGACCACTACCCTCTGTCTCCTATGGCCAAGCCAGTTCTCCACCCATCTAGCCACTTCTCCTTGTATCCCATGAGCCTTAACCTTCTTAACCAACCTGCCATGTGGGACTTTGTCAAATGCCTTACTGAAATCCATATAGACGACATCCACGGCCCTTCCTTCATCAACCGTTTTTGTCACTTCCTCAAAAAACTCCACCAAATTTGTAAGGCACGACCTCCCTCTTACAAAACCATGCTGTCTGTCACTAATGAGATTGTTCCGTTCTAAATGCACATACATCCTGTCTCTAAGAATCCTCTCCAACAACCTCCCTACCACGGACGTCAAGCTCACCGGCCTATAATATCCTGGGTTATCCCTGCTACCCTTCTTAAACAACGGGACCACATTCGCTATCCTCCAATCCTCAGGGACCTCACCCGTGTCCAAAGAAGCGACAAAGATTTCCGTCAGAGGCCCAGCAATTTCACCTCTCGTCTCCCTGAGCAGTCGAGGATAGATGCCATCAGGCCCTGGGGCTTTGTCAGTTTTAATGTTCCCTAAAAAACCTAACACTTCCTCTCTTGTAATGGAGATTTTCTCTAACGGGTCAACACCTCCCTCCGAGACACTCCCGGTTAACACGCCCCTCTCCTTCGTGAATACCGATGCAAAGTATTCATTTAGGATCTCCCCTATTCCCTTGGGTTCTAAGCATAATTCCCCTCCTTTGTCCCTGAGAGGTCCGATTTTCTCCCTGACAACTCTTTTGTTCCTAACGTATGAATAGAATGCCTTAGGATTCTCCTTAATCCTGCCTGCCAAGAACATCTCGTGACCTCTTTTTGCCCTTCTAACTCCCCGTTTGAGTTCTTTCCTACTCCCTCTGTATTCCTCCAGAGCTCCATCTGTTTTCAGTTGCCTGGACTTAACGTACGCCTCCCTTTTCATTTTAATCAGATCCTCAATTTCCCTGGTTATCCACGGCTCTCGAATCCTACCTTTCCTATCTTTCCTTTTTACAGGCACATGCCTATCCTGCAGCCTTATCAATAGTTCCTTAAAAGACTCCCACATGCCAGACGCGGACTTACCCTCGAACATCCTCTCCCAATCAACATTCACCAATTCCTGCCTAATCCGGCTATAGTCAGCCTTCCCCCAATTTAGCACCCTGCCCGTAGGACAGCACTCATCCTTGTCCATTACTATCCTAAAGTTAACAGAGTTGTGGTCACTATTTGCCGCATGTTCCCCTACCGAAACTTTGATGACCTGACTGGGCTCATTTCCCAGAACTAGGTCCAGTATAGCCCCCTCTCTAGTCGGGCTATCTACATACTGTTCCAAAGAACCTTCCAGTACGCATTTTACAAATTCAACCCGTCCGGACCCCCAGCTGTAGGGAAAATAAAGTCCCCCACTACAACAACCCTATGTTTTCTGCACCTATCCAGAATCTCCTGACATATCCTTTCCTCCACTTCCCGTGGGCTGTTGGGTGGTCTGTAGTACACCCCCAGCATAGTGACTGCACCCTTCCTGTTTCTGAGTTCCACCCACAGCGACTCAGTACATGACCCCTCTAAGTTGTCTACCCTCTGCACCGCGGTAATATGCTCCTTAACTAATATCGCTACTCCCCCACCTTTTTTAGCCCCTCCTCTGTCTCGCCTAAAACACTTATACCCCGGAATATTCAGCTGCCAGTCCTGTCCTTTTAACCAAGTTTCCGTCACCGCAACCACATCCAAATTCCGCATAAGCATTAAGGCCCTAAGTTCGTCTGTTTTACCCGTTACGCTCCTCGCATTGAAGCAGATGCACTCCAGACCTCCAGGCCCAGTCAGGTCCTCCTCCTCCAGAGTGCTCCTCTTCTTAGCTAGCCTTGCCCTGGCCCCCAGCTCGACCCCAGCCTCAGTATTTACTGACCTCCTGTTTTGTTCCCCACCCCCCTACCACACTAGTTTAAATCCTGCCGAAACACTCTAGCAAAACTCCCAGCCAGGATATTTGCTCCCTTCCAGTTGAGGTGTAACCCATCCTTTCTGTACAGTTGCCATCCTGACTTGAAGATTTCCCAGTTATCTATGAATTTAAAACCCTCCCTCTTGCACCAGTCCTTTAGCCACAGCGTGGACAAGTTGGGCCGAAGGCCTGTTTCTATGCTGTAAACCTCAATGACTCGATCCTCTTTTACTCATTCAGTGTGCATGTAGTCTAATAAGTGCTTCAAGCAAAATTGTGTGGTTGCAATCATCCACACAAAGATTGGTGCACCCTTGTCCCTGTTCTCTTCAAAATCCGTTATCTCACTCATTGTCAGAGCAAGTTATTAGAAAATCATTTGCGTGTGTCAGAATCATCTATGGCTTAGGAAATAAGCGTGACAAAGGCAAAGCTTGTGCAGACACTGTTATTTTTACATATAATGACAGCGCTGTTGGCTGATGTCTTGATTGTGGCAGAGTTACAAATGGATCTGGCGCCAATGCTGTTGACTAGTATTTGTGCACTCGGGTTCGGCAAGCGTGAAAAGTGGATATCATACCAATAGTTTTTTGGAAAAGCTTTTAAGGCCTGAAGTTTGTTTTCTTGAAGACCTTCCAAAAATAATTCTTTCCCTAATTTTAAAGGAGGCTGAAACCTGTTAAAATTAAATAATTGTGCTAAAAGAGTTGGTAACAGAGTTTCTCAGTGCTGGCACTAATATTGCACAATGTAATTCCTGAATGTCGAACTGTAGTGGAGAAAATCCATTAAAAAAGAGTCTTGGCATGAGAGAGACTGATTCCCCTCAATCTGCACCGGCTTTTGAATCTGGCTTTGGAAAAATCTGAAGGAAGTGATGTGGAAGACAGGTCTGATGCGGAAAATGGCCTTTTCTCACTCCAGACCTTGTCTTGTTTACAGCCTTCTCAATATGGGTCTTAATAAGCATTTTTACTTCGGTTGTGCTTATCGCTTGTGCTCTAGCGCTGATAGCAAGTTTTGCACTTTGGGAGATGGAGGCATTACTAGCTCAGCACTAAATTAACATGAAAGCATTTCTCAAGATGAGCTGGGTGTGTTTGAAATGGCAGTTTTCCAATATTCCAACAACAGCATTTCTCATTTCAAAGCTCGAAGTGACACAAAAGTTAAGGTAATCCCATGAAAATACAGGCCCTCCCCAGGTAGTATGATCACACTGTTCAGTTAGAGGCAGGTGTTGCAGCTTCCACAGCTTGACAGTGATTTAAACTGAAGGATGAGTCCAATAGGAAGGGGTGTGCCTCATATTAAACCAAACACACTTTTCCAGTCTGTTTATTTTGCTGTAGGGAGGAATACAGGATATTCTTCTAATGTCCATCTCGCTAGAATCCATTTAATGAAGCCCTGGAGAAATATTGCAAGAGTATGAGTGATTTAGTGCCTTGATTATTAATTAAACAGTTGAATCTGTACGTTACCACTGACCAAGGTGTAAATGACCCGTAAGGCCTTGAATCCCACAAAAGGAAATCTTCCATAATTCATTGGAATGCTTTTGCTTCTTTTTGCTGTGCCAGCTCCCGTTGGGTTGTGCTGTCTTGATCATTCTGTTTATAAGGGCAAATTGTAATTCTACTTCAAGGGCTTTGAACCTGTGTTTTCTGACCAATGTAAATCTCTTTAATCATTTCCCTCCTTGGACTGAGCCATTGCTCTCAGATCCCAAAGGGCCTGTTTCCATGTTCCACTTTCTAAACTTCATTCTGGAAAAGAATTGTACAGATTTTTTTAAACGGAGGTAACCTCTGGAAGAAACAGGTTATCCTGCTTATACATCTGTTACAGACGTAGACTTTCTATAAATCCCTGCTGAAATCACATTGCGCTCAGAGAGATGCATAATCTATACCTTCATCGTGATATTAACTCTTGTTAAAAACAATGGTTTGACTGTTGAAAAACACAATTATCATCTGATTACCAATGCTTTAGCAATAGTTAGAAAATGTAAATGTTGTAATTAATACTTTTTGAGAGCACACGAGTGAAGTACAGACAAATGCCATAGGTTATGTTAATGTTGGCAAATGTGGCAGCCAACTTCCAAGCAGCAATTTCCAATAAAAGGTAAAATGAAATGAATGGCCAGTTAATGTTGGTTTAGGGTAAAATGTTAGTCAGGAGATCAGAAAATCTTCTGCACTGCTTCAGAGACAGAGCAGATAGAGGGTGGTGGTAGAGGATTGTTTTTCAGATTGGAGGCCTGTGACCAGCAATGCGTCGCCGGGATTGATGCTGGATCCACTGTTGTTTTTCATTTATATAAACGATTTGGATGAGAATATAGGAACATGGTTAGTAAGTCTGTGGATGACACCAAAATTGGTGGTGTAGTGGACAGTGAAGAAGGTTATCTAAGACTACAACGGAATCTTAATCAATTGGGCCAGTGGGCCAAGGAATGGCAGATGGAGTTTCATTCAGATAAATGTGAGGTGTTGCACTTTGGGAAGACAGACGAGGGCAGGACTTACAAAGTTAATGGCCGGGCCCTGGGGAGTGTTGTTGAACAGAGAGACCCCTAGGGGTGCAGGTACATAGTTCCTTGAAATTGGCATCACAGGTCGGCAGGGTAGTGAAGAAAGTGTTTGGCACACTAGCCTTCATCGGTCAGAGCATTCAGTACAGGAGTTGAGACGTTATTTTACAGCTGTACAAGACATTGGTAAGGCCACATTTGGAGTACTCTGCACAATTCTGATTGCCCTGCTATAGAAAGGATGTTATTAAACTGGAAAGGATGCAAAAAAGAAACCTGGTCGGCATGGACAAGTTGGGCCGAAGGGTCTGTTTCCGTGCTGTATATATCTCTATGCCTCTAGCTGGTGTCATAGGATCTTTATAATCCAAATGAACAGGCTGGCAAGGCCCCAGTTTACCATCTAATGCAAAATGGGCTTCTTTCAGTAAAGTAGGACACCACACACAACACTGAGACGTCAGCCTTGATATGAGTTCGCATTCTGAGTATTTACATCGATGTGGGAGACATAAGGGGCAATCTTACCATCGCACCCTGCTGGCCAATGGGCGGGGAGAGCTGGTAAGATTGAGAGAGAACTGAGAAATCAGGTTCATGCCTGATTTCAGCCTTGAGCGTTCAGCTTTCCACCCATTTCTGGCACGAGGCTGAATAGATTATTTAAATCCATTTAAATTCTAATTTAAATGTGATTAGCGAGCCCGAGTCTCAATTGTCTGGGCTCACTTGCCTGTGTGGCCTCTCTGGGGGAGGTCCTGTCTCTGGCGAGGATCACGTATGGTCCTCCATCAATGGGGACCAGACATGATGGCCTTGCCAGTAGAACTGGGGGCCATTGAGGGCCCTCTAGGAAGTCTGGTGCAAGGGGTGGATGCTGACACTAGCACCTTGGCACTGCCCATCGGGCACCAGGCAGTGCCTAGGGGACAGGACCTCAGAGGGGAGTGGGGGGTGCAGGGGAGATTTGTTCAGGCGGGGGGAGAAAGGGTCCCAAACGGCCGCAGGTTCCCACAGTAGTGGGGGAGGTGCCAGGTTTTGGCTGGCCTACTGAAGCAGCAGAAGCTGTATGACAAGACACTGCTGATCTCTGAGCAGAGACCTGCACGTATGCAATTGCACACACTGCTGTTATCAGCCAGCTTTCTGACGATTTAGCCCCACCCATCTCTCTCATGAGAAATGGATTTCAGGATTTTTTTCATGCACTGAATGCATAACATTCAACATTTGGACTCACCTAAAAACAGATCTGAAACTCACCAGTTTACACGCTCAATCTGAAATTAGAATTTTTTTCATAAGATCGCCCTCATGTTCTGCCCATTTAAGTTGAATTATCTGGAGGCTCGTCTCCATTTTATTGCGCCCAGCATGATGAAAGACTTTGTGTTGTTTGTGACTTTGTCTTGCTATTTAATTCCCTTGATGGATCTTGGGTGCCTTTGCTGGAAGTGTTTTAGAGGTTTGATGTGTTAACTATAGCAGATCCCAGGCTTTTGTGCCATTCAACTGCGCGGTAAGGACAATGGCCTGGTAGAGTTTGATTTTAGTCTTCAGTTTAATACCACCCTGCTTACAGACAAGATGGTGGAGTCAGCCGTAGGTAGAATTTAGTTTCTGGATGGGTAGGTGGATATCTTAATTGTGACAATACCTAGAAAACAGTACCAATGTATTAGAATTTTTCTGCAACCTTCAGGCTAGTGCCATCAACAGGTATGTCTGGTGTGTCACAGCATGCGCCTGGTACAGACTGAAATATAAACTCAGTCTTGGAGCCACTGATTTGGGGACCAAAGCTTTTGGCACTCGCATCTGTCCTCCACAATCTGGATGTCTCCTTGTTGTGGTCTAATCGAGTGTAGTCACCTGAATACAGAAACTCTCTATTGCTGTCTCTCTGAATTTGGTGAAGATATGTGGTCTGGAGAGACTCTCCATTCTCTGGAGAGAATGGAACCTAATGCTGATGTCACTGGTACCTTCCTTAAGCATTGCAGCAAAGAAGGGATTGAAGAGTTGGTGAGCCACAGCACATCCTTGCTTTATGGGATTGATTACCGCAATGGTATCAGGCCATCTCGCAACAGGTGCAAACACATTCAACCTTGCCATCATGCAGTAGGCGCAGGATTTTAATGAACTTGTTCTGATATCATAGCTTGAAGAGCCAGTAAATGCTGTAGACCAAATCGAATCACTAAATCCCATTTTCTGTGTGTGGCCGTTTTACCAGTTTCTTTCAGTTCTCCTGAGTCTGAATTTTTCTGCTTCCACTTTACATTTCTAAGTTTTGTGTCATAGAATCCCTATAGTGCAGAAGGAGGCTATTCGGCCCATCAGTCTGCACTGACCACAATCGCGCCCAGCCCCTATTTCCATAACCCCACATATTTATTCTGCTAATCCCCTGACACTAGGGTCAATTTAGCATTGCCAATCAACCTAACCTGCTCATCTTTGGACTGTGGGAGGATACCGGAGCATCTGGAGGAAACCCACACAGACATGGGGAGAATGTACAAACTCCACACAGACAGTGACCCGAGGCTGGAATTGAACCCGGGTCCCTGGCGCTGTGAGGGAGCCGTGCTAACCACTGTGCTGCCCTTATAATAGAAATCATAGAAAGGGCATGGCGGAATCTACAGTTATTAATCATTCTTTCTATAATCCAAGTCCAGGTTATTTATATTTAACAGAAATAACCGTGATCATAAGATTGGTCTGTGAGGGGAAATCACTATTTCCCTCCTTATAACTACTACTCTTTTTTTATCCCTCAACCAACTCTGGATGCTCACTGTCATGCCCCTTTTATCCAGTTGGCTTCAACCTCACTAACAAGGCTATTACATGTTACATGGAACTTTATCAAATGCCTATTGAGATTTGAAATGCACAAAATCCATTGTGCTACCTTTATCAACCCTCTCTGTAATTCATCAAATATCTCCATCACATTTGTCGAGATAGCGGTAAACTGTGCAGTAATAAGACCATTAGCAATGCTCTGTCCAGGCAATCTGCTGCATTTAGCTGGTTACACTCCAGCAGTACCCCTCTGTACCCTTGGGCCCTGGTAGTTTTGCTTTGTCTACATTTTTTGGACATGACTAAGTCACTATGATTCAGTTCCTGGCAGCTTTTACCTTTGAACACACAATGAAAGCTAGCTGACACTTCAGTGCAGACTGAGGGAGTGCCGCATTGTGCAGTTGCTCCTTTCAGAAAAAGCTTCGAGCAATACATTGTGGAATGAACTGGCAATTTGAGACCTGATAATGTACAAAGAACAAAGAAAATTACAGCACAGGAACAGGCCCTTCGGCCCTCCAAGCCTGCACCGACCATGCTGCCCGACTTAACTGAAACCCCCTACCCTTCCGTACGATGAGACAAAGCTAATGAATCTGCTAGTGAAGGAGCTGGTGGGAAGTTTGACCATAACATGATGAAATATTAGAGGGTGAGAAACTTTGGTCTGAAGCTAGTGTCATAAGTTTAAATAAAGGCAATTGCAAAGTATGAAGGTGGAATTGGTTAAAGTAGACTCGGAAAATAGGCACAAAAGGAAAGATGGTAGAGAAGCAGTGGCAGACATTTAGAAGTATTCATTAATCTCAAGCATGATTTATTCCATTGAAAAAGGTTCTAAGAAGGATGAACCATCCATGACTAAATAGGGAAGTTAAGGATGGTATCAATTGAAAGAAAAGGCATACAGTGCTGCAAAGATTAGTGGCAGGCAGAAGGTTGGAAAAAATTTAGAAAGCAAGAAATGTGTTTTTTTCATGGGATGTGGGTGTTACTGGTGAGGCCAATTATTGCCCATACCCAATTACTCTTGAAAAGATGGTGATGAGCTGCAGCTTTGAGCCATTGCAGTCCCTATGGTGTAGGTGCACCCACAGTACAGTTAGGAAGGGAGTTGCAGAATTTTGACCCAGCAACAGTTAAGAAATAGTGATTTCCAAGTCAGGATGGTATGTGGCTTGCAGAGTAATTTGCAGGTGGTGGTGTTCCCATGCATCTGTTGCTATTGTTCTTTTCCATGGTAGAGGTCATGGGTTTGGGAGGTGATGTCGAAGTTGGTTTAAAGTTTAGTTTATTTATTAGTGTCACAAGAAGGCTTACATTAACACTGCAATGGAGTTACTGTGAAAATCCCTTAGTTGCCACTATCCAGCACCTGTTCAGGTACACTGAGGGAGAATTTAACATGGCCAATGCACCTAACCAGCAAGTCTTTCGGATCTTGGTGAGCATCTTGTAGATGGCATATATTGCTGCCACTGTGCATTGGTGTTGGTGGGAGTGAATGTTGAAGGTGAATAAAAGCAAATTATTGCGGATGCTGGAACCTGAAACCAAAAGAGAAAATGCTGGAAAATCTCAGCAGGTCTGGCAGCATCTGTAAGGAGAGAAAAGAGCTGACGTGTTTCGAGTCCAGATGACCCTTTGTCAAAGCAAGAAACTTTAGGCCACTTAGTCCAATGCCTGTCATTGGGAAATGCTAGAATCTGTTATTAAGGAACTAGTAACAGGATGTTTAGAAAATCAGAGTCAGCATGGTTTTATGAAAGGAAAACTATGTTTGACAAATTTATTAGAGTTCCCTCAGGATCTAACAAGCGGGATGATGAAGGGGGACCAGTAGATGTAGTACATGTAGATTTCCAAAAGAAATGGCACAATACAAGGTGTTTGTAGAGTTTGAGCTTTGTGACATAAAGACATTGTTATACGACTGGTACTGAAGGTCTAAGATGGTGCTTCTGTATTCTTTTGATCTGGATGGTTTAAAAAGGCCGAGTATTGGATCGAGTGATGGACGTGGCTGGTGCAGGTCAACAACAGTTACAGACAGGGAGTCGGAAAAGGATGAAGGATCTGAAAACAAACCTGTTCAGATTTTTCTTTTAGCATACCGTCCACTTGACCATCCCACTGCAAGTCAATTTTGCATGTGTATACCCTGAAATTTCAATGGGTTCATCTCCAGCATGGTGTGATTGTCTAACTTTATGTCTAGGGCCATGTGTTCATGTCTGCCAAAGTCAAACTGGCTGCTGCATTTGCCAATATGGCAATGTCTTTGTTTCAAAATAAACCATTGATTGTAAAGTGCTTTAGGACACGTTGAGGACATGGAAGATGTGTATCAAGGCAAGTTTCAAATTATGCAGAGACCCATTGAAGGAAATGTGCTCCCTATTTTATATGAACAGAGGTTGCCTGTTTGGGTTTCTCAGGAGTTATTTTGGAGACGCTTCAACCCAGTGATGGGTTTCTGTGCTTCTAGACAATTAACTGACCAAAAGAACAAGGTGACTGAGTGTCCCTGCTTCTTATGAGAAGACTTGAGATGTGAATTTATTTTGTTTGAATCATAAAATAGTGAAATATATTTACTTTTCAGAGATTGTAATTATACAATAAGCAGAGCCGCAATTACAGAGCAGTAATCCCACTTAAACGATTTATACTGTACTGCTATCACTGAAAAGACTTGCAGATATTTAAACATGCATTTACATGTACTTATCACTCATTGGCAAATTCTGGTGTCACTTACCTTGAGTTGTTAAACTTCATTAAGCATCTTAATTTTAGTCAACAGCTTTTTCTTCCTGTATGAAACAAGAGTTGGTTTGGATTTTTTTCTTTATTGTACGGTAGCATGTCCTAACATGGTCACCCTCACATTCCTCAATTCATGTTTGAAATGGTGTGTATGTACAAGGCTGCTGCATATAAATACATTGATTCAGACCTTGAGTTTTTGACAGGAGCTAAGATTGGTTCAACAAGGAGCCTGCAACAGACTACAGAGCAGGAGCAGCCTACGGAATAATATGTGAAGTAGCGACATGAGTGGGAGCTAAATTTATTGAGTGTAAAGCATGCTTGTGCGACTGGAGCTACTGTTTCTGATTGAAAGCAGTTGGATTCTGAACAGTCTTTAAGGTTGATTGACTGCTCTCATAAAAGCATAAAGAAATCACAGCCCCATGCAATGAAGACTCACTGATAATGGTGCTTTCCAGAGCTAGTGATATACCTGGCACAAATTCATTATGAAATGGCATGGAAGTCACCAAGTCAGCTTTGCTTGTTACGTATAATGTTTCAGCGAATGGATTAACCAACAACTTGAAATTAAATCAGCATAATAGTGGAATAATGAGATCAGAAACTGAAACAGGCCAATGATCCACACTTAATTAGCACTGCTGCCTCACAGTGCCAGGAACCCGGGTTCGAATCCCAGCTCGGGTCACTGTCTGTGCGGAGTTCGCACATTCACCTCGTTTCTGCATGTGTTTCCTCCGGGTACTTCAGTTTCCTCCCACAGTCCAAAGATATGCGGGTTAGGTTAATTGGCCATGGTAAATTGCCCCTTAGTGTCAGGGATATTAAGGCTACGTGTTAGGTGCTGGGTAGGATTGTGGTCGGTGCAGACTCGATGGGCCAAATGGCCTCCACCTGAACTGTAAGGATTCTATGATTTAAACACGTAGGTTAACTATACCAGTGGACCTCATTGTTTGAAAAAAGATTCTCTGCACCAAGTATTCATTTTAATCATTTGGCCACTATGTGTAATGGTCTAAGTGTGTCCATGCTGATTTCCAGTCCTGCCGCTTGAGAAATAAGATTACGCTTACTGGTATTTGTGTGGCGTCAATATGTCTGAAAATGCAAACAGCACTGTATATTTTAGGAAAATGCGATTTTATTTTTTTTGTATTTTGGAATGTTTTTGAACACAGCTGATTTTTACCCTTCCAACGGCAGCTGCTCAGTTTAGTTGCTTCATGAAAAGAGAAAATGTTTGTTGGCATTTTTGTAACTGTAAGTAACAACGCAAAATGTGAAATGAATCAATGTACGGGTCATAAATTGAATCTCCATGTAGGGGTGGTATATGGCCAGAAATAAAACATTGAAAATTGTGTGCAATGGTGTAACACTCTGGAGAATGCTTCTCTCACTGCTGAGTTAGTGTGTTACATAATTAAACTGATTTGAATGCATAGCCATCACAGGGCTTCTCCTGAATGATTGGAACAATACAATCTTTGAACACAAATTATGTTTTTGCTCAAAATTCCAATGCAGGATGTTTGGAATGCAGATTATGCACCGGTATTAGTGTTAGTGGATTGGTTGAGGCATATATATTGGCCTGGATTTTTCTTTCTCTACCTCTGAGAGGGTAGATGAGACCTTGGTTTTAAAATCTGAACTGTCAGCGTGCGTTATATGCTCAACATCTTGGAATGGAAATTGAACCAACAGCCTTCTGACTCTTGAGTTGAGCCACTGCTGACACCGTGTAGAAGCTGACTGGGATATTCACAGTGACCTAATTGCTCCTTTAGATTTTCAACTAACACTGGATGAATCTACTAAACTGTATAGATTATTTAATGACTTTTACTCCAGTATCCTGATTTGTATGCTCAAGCCTGAAACATTCCTGAGAATGAAAGCAAATCATTTCATGAAATTGCAGGAGGGATGAAATATTGTGAATACAAATCAATGGTCACTTCTCTCTCTCCAAGCTCCCGAACATACTGTAGTCTCAGTCGATCTCAGTGATGATAAATAAGCAGGACTCTCACTATTACTGGACCCAGAGTAGCGCTCCATCCACATTATCAAATACTTTTAAATTTGTATCCAGCAATGTAATATATTTATACATAGAAAGTGGGTGATTCACTGA
This sequence comes from Mustelus asterias, assembly GCF_964213995.1. Lineage (NCBI taxonomy): Eukaryota > Metazoa > Chordata > Chondrichthyes > Carcharhiniformes > Triakidae > Mustelus > Mustelus asterias. The sequence continues at coordinate 2,695,687 of NC_135803.1, forward strand.
GAGGAACCTAATGACTTTGCTGATCACTGCGGTCCTCTCTCTCTTTCAAACTTCTGGAAATTAAAGAAATGATTTCTTTATTCACAGTTTATTTATCTTAATTCTGGTTGCATTAGTCCAAGTGTCATTCGGGTCATGTGTCCTCAGTGCCGGCAGCCAAGGAAGGGATGATTTGAGTTCATGTGGGATCAGGTTACAGTATTTGAAGTGATAACTTTATAATGTTTGACATTGGCCACACACGTTGGGCAGTTAGGGTGAGGCTTTGGATGGAATGTGCAACAGCAGAGTCCAGTTCCCCTCCCTGCTATGATGGATCCATATACTGGATCTAATAAAGAAGGAAGATGTTTGCTTTCCTAATATTCCTTGCTGCAACTTTATTTTAAAATTCTTTTAGTCCCTTTTCTCCCACACCCTCCCTCCTCAAGTAAATGAGGGAACAATATTAATTGTTGCCACTTGTCTCTCTCAACATTCATGACCATAAAAAGAAATTCCTTTATATGGGTTTTCCTGCACTATGTGGAGATGCCGGCATTGGACTGGGGTGAACACAGTAAGAAGTCTCACAACACCAGGTTAAAGTCCAACAGGTTTATTTGGTAGCAAATACCATAAGCTTTCGGAGCGCTGCTCCTTTGTCAGATGGAGTGGAAATGTGCTCTCAAACAGTGCACAGACACAGAAATCAAGTTACAGAATACTAATTAGAATGCGAATCCCTACAGCCAGCCAGGTCTTAAAGGAACAGACAATGTGGGTGGAGGGAGCATTAAACACAGGTTAAAGAGATGTGTACTGTCTCCAGCCAGAACAGCTAGTGAGATTCTGCAAGCCCAGGAGGCAAGCTGTGGGGGTTACTGATAATGTGACATAAATCCAACATCCTGGTTTAGGCCGTCCTCATGTGTGCGGAACTTGGCTATCAGTTTCTGCTCAGCGACTCTGCGCTGTCGTTTGTCGTGAAGGCTGCCTTGGAGAACGCTTACCTGAAGATCCAAGGCTGAATGCCCGTGACTGCTGAAGTGCTCCCCCACAGGAAGAGAACAGTCTTGCCTGGTGATTGTCGAGCGATTGGTGAGACAATCGCCAGGCCACTTGGCTTGTGCTATCAAATAAACCTGTTGGACTTTAACCTGGTGTTGTGAGACTTCTTACTGTCTTTGCCAGGGAACAGGCAAATCAGCCAAGATTCCTGATCCTAATGATCCCAGCTGGAAAGTGTTTGTTTCTGTTGGGTGAATGCGTAGTGTCTGAGTTTGTTAGGGGAATGGGTAGTTGGGTGAGTTAGGGGAATGGGTTAGTGGGTGATCTGTCAGGGAAATGGGTTAGTGGTTGAGTTGTCAGGGAAATGGGTAGTTGGCTGAGTTGTCAGGGGAATGGTTAATTGGCTGAGTTGTCAGGGGGAATAGGTAGTTGGGTGAGTTGTCAGGGGAATGGGTAGTTGGGTGAGTTGTTAGGGGAATGGGTAGTTGGATGAGTTGTCAGGGGAATGGGTAGTGGGTGAGTTGTCAGGGAAATGGATAGTGGGTGAGTTGTTAGGGGAATGGGTAGTTGGGTGAGTTGTCATGGGAATGGCTAGTGGGTGAGTTGTCAGGGGAATGGGTAGTGGGTGAGTTGTCAGGGGAATGGGCAGTGGGTGATTACAGTAAGAAGTCTAACAACACCAGGTTAAAGTCCAACAGGTTTATTTGGTAGCAAAAGCCACTAGCTTTCGGAACAGGCTGTCCCTTGAGTTGTTAGGGGAATTATTTGCTACCAAATAAACCTGTTGGACTTTAACCTGGTGTTGTTAGACTTCTTACTGTGTTTACCCCAGTCCAACGCCGGCATCTCCACATAGTGGGTGATTGTTGGGGGAATGGGTAGTGGGTGAGTTGTCAGGGGAATGGGTAGTTGGCTGAGTTGTCGGAGACAGAATTTACTTTTAGGCGGTGAGCAACATTAATCAAATGGAATTTACGCTCTTTGCATTGGTTCAAGGTCTTGTACAGTTAAGTTATTGCCCTAACTGAACCTGGCCTTGTTTTGGATTGCATTTTTGTATTTGGCCATCTCACATGTCAATTGCTGAGCTAACAGCTAAAGACTTAAAATACATCTCTGTTTTTGTTTGTTTTTAATTGCAGGGATGTCAGCTGTTTGCTGTCCTAAAAGATCTGAATGACTGGGTCAAATGTGTGTACAGTGCTGCACCACACACATCTCACTGGCTCAGTGCCAAGCCAATGATTTAATGTAAAAAGTATATTCAAGGTACTTTATTGCTCAAAGTTATCGTGCATTGACATTGGTGTGCAGATATTTTCCTTCCCCAAGCTGTGATATATTTCGTGTCCATAGCAGAATTTTCTCAGTGTAGGTGGTTGGCTTTTGATGCGATAACTACCAGTTTTCAGGAAAGGCATTGAATTGTTTGTGGCAGGGGTACAGGCTAAAGGTGAGGGGTATGTGCTAATAGGTGACAGTTGGCTATAGGGCAAATTACAGTTGGAACATAGAATCATGCTGTGCAGAAGGAGGCCATTCGGCCCATCAAGTCTGCACCAACTACAATCCCACACAGGCCCTTTCCCCATAATCATTCATTTACACTGGCTAGTCCCCCTGACACTGAGGAGCAATTTAGCATGGCCAATGCACCTCACCCGCACATCTTTGGACTGTGGGAGGAAACCAGAGTACCAGAAAGAAACCCACCCAGACACGGAGAACATGCAAACTCCACACAGACAGTGACCCAAGCCGGGAATTGAACCCAGGTCCCTGACACTGTGAGGCAACAGTGCTAACCACTGTGCCACCCTTTGTATGAGTTTTTGTGTAGGGGAGAAAGTTGGAAAAAATCCTTGCATTTCAGGCTGAGGTGTACTCATGGCTGGATTACTGCTGTAAAACCAGTTGAGTTTAGCCATTTATTAGCTGTTTCTATTTGTTCATAAGATGTGAAAGTCACTGGCAAAGCTAACATATGTTACCCATCCTTCATTGCCCTTATGAAAGTGGTGGTAAACTACCACCTTGACTCACTATGGTACATATGGTGTAGATGCACCCACAGGCTCGAGGGGCCGCACAACCTACTCCTATTAAAACAAAAAAAACAAAGAACAGTACAGCACAGGAACGGGCCCTTTGGCCCCACCAAGTCTGTGCTGACACAGATGGCTCTCTAATCTAATATTTTCTTGCCCCTACGTGGTCCATGTCCCTCTATTCGCTGCCTATTCATGTATCTATCCAGATGCCTCTTGAATGTTATTGAATCTGCTTCCACCACCTCCTCCGGCAGCGCGTTCCAGGCATTCACCACCCTCTGTGTGGAAAAACTTGCCCCTTACATCTCTTTTAAACTTCCCCCTCTCGCTTTCAACCTATGCCCCTGAGTAATTGATCTTTCGACCCTGGGGAAAAGATTCTGACTATCCACTCTATCCAAGCCTGTCATAATCTTGTAAACCGCTATCAGGTCCCCGCTCATCCTCCGATGCTCCAATGAAAACAATTCAGATTTATTTAACCCTTCTTCGTAAGTCATATCCTCCAAGTTCATCCACTTTACCTGTCATACTTCTTGCATTAAAGCAAACATATCTCAGACCATCTGTCCTATCACGTTTTGTACAATCTCCCTGTGTTTTATTGCTCTTAGCCTTACTGGACCCATTCACAGAGTTCTGCAGTCTCTACTCTCTGACTTACTGCTGTGGATCCCACCCCCCTGCCGCCTTAGTTTAAATACACCCGAACTGCACAATCAAATCTCCCCGCTAGGATGTTAGTGCCCCCACAGTTAAGATGCAACCCGCCCTTTTTGTACAGGTCCCATCTGCTGTGGAAAAGATCCCAATGGTCTAAAAATCTGAAGCCCTCCCTCCTACACCAACTCTCAAGCCACTTATTAAGCTGCACTATCTTCCTATTACTTTCCTCACTAACACGTGGCACAAGAAGTATTCCTGAGACTACAACCCTGAATTCTGCATTTCAACTGCCTTCCTAGCTCCCTGAACTCATTTTGCAAGACTGCATTTTCCTTCCTACGTATGTCATTCGTTCCAACATGGACCACATCTACTGGCTGTTCACCCTCCCACTTCAGAATGTCCTGTGCCTGCTGAGAGACGTCTTATTTCTTATGGTCTTATAGTGCTTTAGGGAGGGAGTTCCAGGATTTTGACCTTGCGCCAGGAACAATGAAATATTTCCAGGTCAGGATTGTGTGTGGCTTGGAGGGAACTTTGTGCCTAATTGGTAGAAGTCATCGATTTGGAAGATGTTGTTGAAGGAGGCTTAGCTATTGTTGCAGTACATCTTGTAGATGACACATACTGCTGCCACTGTGTGGTGGTGATGGAGGGATTGTATGTTTGAGTTGGTGAATGGGGTGCCAATTAAGCAGGCTGGTTTGTCCTGTGTCATGTCGACCGTCTTGAGTGTTGTTGGATTTGCACTCATCCAGAGAAGTGGGGAATATTCCATTATACTCCTGACTTGTGCCTTGTAGATGGTGGACAAGCTTTGGGGGATCAGAAGGTGAGTTACTTGCCAAAGAATTTCCAGCCTCTGTCTTGCTCTTGTAGCCACAGTATTCACGTGGCTGGACCAGTTAAGTTTCTGATCAACTGTAAACACCCCACCTCCTCCAGGATGGTCATAGTGGGAGATTCAGCGATGGTATTGCTATTGAACATTAAGGGGGAATGGTTGCAGATGTTAGAGATGGTCATTGTCTGGCACTCCTGTGAATGTTACTTGCCACGTTGCAACATGCAGGAATGAACAACTTCAGTATCTGAGGAGATGTGAATGGTACAGAACATTGTGCATTGGGAGCATTACCACTTCTGATCTTATGATGGATGGAACATTATTAATGAAGCAGCTGAAGATGTTTGGTTCTAGGGCACTACTCTGAGATGTCTTAAGACTGAGATGATTAGCCCCCAACAACCAACCATCTTCCTTTGGGCTAGTTATAACTCCAACCAGTAGAGAGTTTGCTCCCTAATCCCCATTGATTTATCTCAAGTGACTTTGACTTGTGTAAAGTGAATTAATATATGAGTTAATGAATGTCCTCGAAAAACACACACTGCGTTTTAGTATAACTCTGATTTGCTTTTGTATGATTAACTTTTACTCGCACCAGATGTTTTGGGCTGGTGTATCACAACTGAGGGGAGTGGTATCAGAAACAATGTTTTTTAGTGAAAGAACAGACCCAAATTATTTACTCTTGTTTCTGTAGTTTCTCTCCATGTCCACGTGCATATACTTTCGCAGTGAGATAATTGAATGGTTATCTGGATAGACTCCAGCATTGGAACATAGGAACCTGGGACTTAGAACAGGAATCGGCCATAGGAGCCTGCCCCACCATTCAATAACTTTACTTTCCTGTCTGCCCCCATAACCTTTGCCTCTCTTGTTTATCAAATATCAATCCAACTCATCCTTGAATATATTCAATGACCCGGCCGAAACAGCTTTCTGGAAAGAGAATTCCAGAGTAATGACCCTCTGAGAGAAAAAATGTCTCCTCATCTCCGTCCTACAAGGAAGACCTCTTTGTCTTAAACACTGTCCGCTGGTTCTAATCTCTCCCACAAGAAGAAACACCCTATCAAGTCTCCTCAGGATAATTTCATGTTTTAATAAAATCACCTCTCATTTTTCTAAACTCCAATGGGTATCAGCCCAACCTGCTCAATCTTTCCTCAAAAGATAAATCCCTCATCCCAAAAATGAGTTAAGTGAACCTTCTGTACCCCTTCTAATGAATAGTACAGCATCAGAGTTTAGATGTGATGGCCTCAAAGATTTAAGAGCCTGCTGACACTATCTATCGAGTGTCACACATGAAAAGCCATGATATGGAGATGCCGGCGTTGGACTGGGGAGGGCACAGCCAGAAGTCCAACAGGTTTATTTGGAATCACGAGCTTTCGAAACGCTGCTCCTTCATCAGGTGAGTGATTCCAAATAAACCTGTTGGACTTTAACCTGATGATGTGAGACTTCTTACTTTACACATGAAAAGGGTTTAATCATTGAGACATTGACACCCATGGAACCATATATCACAAAGAATGTTGCACCTTTGGGAAAGGAGAGCAGAAACTGACAGCAGGAGGGAAATCGTTTGCACTTGGCCTTGATCATTGAATTGGACTTGGCATAGTTTTCCATTTAATTCCATTGTCTGACCATTGTCTGATTGCGGATTTACTGAATGACGGATTGCGAATATGAATTCATGCACTATCGTTCACCCTTGTCAAGAACCCAGTCTCATCCGGTGTTTTCCTTGCAACAACAGAATAAGATTCTTTTTTAAGGTTATAAACAATTAATTTCTGTATGACTGCATCTTCAAGAATTATATTCTCCACAGAGTGAATATTATAAAGGTAGCATAGCTTCAGATTATTATGATGGTTTTTCCTCTGCGCTGGAACGCTGCTGTTTAAGATTTGTATGGGGTCACATTACCAAGCTCAAAACATCTCTAGTGTAAATTGCTGTTGAGGGCAGGGCTGGCCTGATCATGTTACAGTGCTAGCACTATCCATACTACTCAGCGTCCCTGGAACTGTTGCATTGCACTATGGAAAATGATATGTAGAAGGAATTTACAATGAGAAACATTCAAATCCTGCAGCATCACTGTCACAAAATAACTTTACTTGTGTTCGTCGTCCATAGCACTCAATTGTTTCATACGATAATGTTGATTTCTTTTCCCAGCATCTTACACAAGTGGGATAATGGAAAGTAAGGTTGTGTCAATAATGCTACAACTTATACAGCTATCTGACAAATCAAAAATGCTCTTTATAGTTTTAGGATGATTTAGGATGTTGTTTGGTGTGTAATATTTATCCGAGACCCAATATTTTCTTTAATTTCTTGAGTAATGTAGGTGAAGACCCAAGGTCAATAAGGCAGGAAATAATATTGTAAATCAGTACATTATGATTAGGCCAAACTTGGGTGGCACAGTAGTTAGCACTGCTGCCTCTCAGTGCCAGGGACCCGAGTTCGACTCCGCCCTCAGGTCACTGTCTGTGTGGAGTTTGCACGTTCTCCCTGTGTCTGCATGGGTTTCCTCCGTGTGATCCGGTTTCCTCCCGCAGTACAACGATGTGCAGGTTAGGCTGATTGGCCATGCTAAATTAAGCCTCGTGTCAGGGGGATTAGCAGGATAAATATGAGGAATTACAGCAACAGGGCCTGAGTGGGTGGTGCAGACTCGATGGGCTGAATGGCCTCTTTCTGCACTGTAGGGATTTTATGATTCTATGATTGAGTTTTAAAAGCCTGTAGATTGGATTTCAAGAAGGAAGGAAAGGCTGAGGGAGGGGAGGCATTCCACCGTTTAGAGTTCCTTAGAAATGTTTGAAAAGGAAACAGGAATGACGCATAAACGCATAAAGTGGTTGGGGTGTGGAATGGACTGCCTGCAGGGATAGTGGAGTCAGAAACTTTAGGAACATTTAAGAAGCTATTGGATAGGCACATGGAGCACTTCGGGATGATACGGAGGAAATAGCTTGATCTGGGTTTCAGATAAAGCTCGGCACAACATCGTGGGCCGAAGGGCCTGTTCTGTGCTGTACTGTTCTATGTTCTATCTTCTATAAACAGTGCTAAGCAGACAAGCAATTTAGAGAACAGTTAAAATTAACATGGATAATGAGAGTTGAAGTGTGACCCTAGAAGTAAATCATTGTAATACATAATGGATAACAAAGAACAAAATAAAGAACAGTACAGCACAGAAACAGGCCCTTTGGCCCAGCAAGTCTGTGCCGACACAGATACCTCTTTAATCTACGTGGTCCACGTCCCTCGATTTCCTGCCTATTCATGTATCTATCCAGTATCTAACAGCCTCTTTAGTGTTGTTTCAGAATCTGTTTCCACTATCCCCTCTGGAAGCGTATTCCAGGTATTCACCACCCTCTGTGTGAAAAACTTGCCCCTTACATCTCTTTTAAACTTTCCCCCTCTCACTTTTAACCTATGCCCCCGAGTAATTGACCCTTCAACCCTGGGAAAAAGACTTTGACTATCCACTCTGTACAAGCCTGTCATAATCTTGTAAACCTCTATCAGGTCCCCCCTCATCCTCCGACACTCCAATGAAAACAATCCAAGTTTGTTCAACCTTTCATCACAGTTCATATCCTCCAAACCAGGCAACATCCTAATAAATCTCTTTTGCACCCTTTCCAGTACGTCAACATCCTTCCGGTGGTGTGGTGACCAGAAGTGTACACAATGTTTCAAATGTGGCCTAACCAAAGTCTTATACAGCTGCAACATGATTTTCCAATTTCTATACTCAACGCCCCGACCAATGAAGGCCAGCATGCCATACGCCTCCTTGACCACCTTGTCCACCTGAGTTGCCTTGAGGGAACTGTGGATCTGCACGCCTAGATCCCTCTGAATGCTGATATTTCTAAGGGCTCAACCGTTTACTGTATACTTTCCTTCTGAAGTAGACCTTCCAAATCGCATCACCTCACATTTGTCCGGGTTAAATTCCATCTGCCATCTTTCAGCCCAGGTCTCCAGCCGATTTATATCCTGTGACAATCCTCCTCACTATCTGCTACTCCCCTAATTTTTGTATTGTCTGCAAATTTACTAATCAGGTCACCTACATTTTCCCCCAAATCATTTATATAGAACATAGAACAGTACAGCACAGTACAGGCCCTTTGGCCCACGATGTTGTGCCGAGCTTTGTCCAAAACCAAGATCAAGCTATCCCACTCCCTATCATTCTAGTGTGCTCCATGTGCCTATCCAATAACCGCTTGAAAGGTCCTAAAGTGTCCGACTCCAATATCACAGCAGGCAGTCCATTCCACACCCCAACCACTCTGAGTAAAGAACCTACCTCTGATATCCCTCCTATATCTCCCACTATGAATGTTATAGTTATGCCCCCGAGTAACAGCTACATCCATCCGAGGAAATAGTCTCTGAACGTCCACTCTATCTATCCCCCTCATCATCTTATAAACCTTATTAAGTCACCTCTCAACCTCCTCCGCTCTAAAGAGAAAAGCCCTAGCTTCCTCAACCTTTCCTCATAAGACCTACCCGCCAAACCAGGCAGCATCCTGGTAAATCTCCTTTGCACTCTTTCCAGTGCTTCCACATCCTTCTTATAGTGAGGTGACCAGAACTGCACACACAATACTCCAAATGTGGTCTCACCAAGGTCCTGTACAGTTGCAGCATAACCCCACGGCTCTTAAACTCAAACCCCCGTTAATAAATGCTAACACACTATAGGCCTTCTTCACGGCTCTATCCACTTGAGTGGCAACCTTCAGAGATCTGTGGATATGAACCCCAAGATCTCTCTGTTCCTCCACATTCCTCAGAACCCTACCTTTGACCCTGTAATCCGCATTCAAATTTTTCCTACCAAAATGAGTCACCTCGCACTTATCAGGGTTAAACTCAATCTGCCATTTTTCGGCCCAGCTCTGCATCCTATCAATGTCTCTTTGCAGCCTACAACAGCCCTCCACCTCATCCACTACTCCACCAATCTTGGTGTCATCAGCAAATTTACTGATCCACTCTTCAGCCCCCTCCTCCAAGTCATTGATAAAAATCACAAATAGCAGAGGACCCAGCACTGATCCTTGTGGTACACCGCTGGTAACTGGTTTCCAGTCTGAAAATTTTCCACCCACCACCACCCTCTGTCTTCTATGAGATATGATATGGAGATGCCGGCATTGGACTGGGGTAAACACAGTAAGAAGTTTAACAACACCAGGTTAAAGTCCAACAGGTTTATTTGGTAGCAAAAGCCACACAAGCTTTCGGAGGGGTTGAAGGGGCTTGCAGCTCCGAAGGCTTGTGTGGCTTTTGCTACCAAATAAACCTGTTGGACTTTAACCTGGTGTTGTTAAACTTCTTACTGTGTTCTATGAGATAGCCAGTTACTTACCCAATCGGCCAAATTTCCCTCGAGCCCACACCTCCTTACTTACTTCATGAGCCGACCATGGGGGACCTTATCAAACACCTTACTAAAATCCATGTATATGACATCAACTGCTCTACCTTCATCTACACACTTAGTTACCACCTCAAAAAATTCAATCAAATTTGTGAGGCAAGACTTACCCTTCACGAATTCGTGTTGACTATCCTGGATTAAGCTGCATCTTTCTAAATGGTCATAAATCCTATCCCTCAGGACCTTTTCCATTAACTTACCGACCACCGAAGTAAGACTAACCGGCCTATAATTACCAGGGTCATTCCTATTTCCTTTCTTGAACAGAGGAACAACATTCGCCACTTTCCAGTCCTCTGGCACTATCCCCGTGGACAGTGAGGACCCAAAGATCAAAGCCAAAAGCTCTGCAATCTCATCCCTTGCCTCCCAAAGAATCCTAGGATATATCTCATTTGGCCCAGGGGACTTATCGACCTTCAGGTTTTTCAAAATTGCTAATACATCTTCCCTCAGAACATCTACCTCCTCCAGCCTATCAGCCTGTATCACACTCTCATCCTCAAAAACATGCCCCCTCTCCTTGATGAACACTGAAGAAAAGTATTCATTCATCGCCTCTCCTATCTCTTCTGACTCCAGGCACAAGTTCCCACTACTGTCCTTGACCGGCCCTAACCTCACCCTGGTCATTCTTTTATTTCTCACATAAGAGTAAAAAGCCTTGGGGTTTTCCTTGATCCGACCTGCCCCCTCCTAGCTCTCCTAAGCCCTTTTTTTTAGCTCATTCCTTGCTAACTTGTAACCCTCAATTGACCCAACTGAACCTTGTTTTCTCATCCTTACATACGCTTCCTTCTTCTGTGACAAGACATTCAACCTCTTTTGTGAACCATGCTTCCCTCACTCGGCCATTTCCTCCCTGCCTGACAGGGACATACCTATCAAGGACACGCAGTATTTGTTCCTTGAACAAGTTCCACTTTTCATTTGTGCCTTTCCCTGACAGTTTCTGTTCCCATCTTATGCTCCCTAATTCTTGCCTAATCGCATCATAATTACCCCTCCCCCAATTGTAAACCTTGCCTTGCCATACAGCCCTAACCCTCTCCATTGCAATAATGAAAGACACCGAATTGTGGTCACTATCTCCAAAGTGCTCTCCCACAACCAAATCTAATACTTGGCCCGGTTCATTTCCCAGTACCAAATCCAATGTGGCCCCACCTTACATTTATGTATATTACAAACAATAGACACCACTTGTCACAGACCTCCAGTTAGAAAAATACCCTTCCACTGCTACACTCTGCTTTCTGTGCCGAAGCCAGTTTTGTATCCATCACCTCGGATCCCATAAGATTTCACCTCCTGTATCAGTCTGCCATGAGGAACCTTATCGAAGGCTTTACTAAAGTCCATGTATACAACATCCACTGCCCTGCCCTGGTCAATATGTTTTGTTGCTTCCTCAAAGAACTCAATCAAGTTTGAGAGACACAACCTTCCCTTCGCAAAACCATGCTGCCTGTCAGTAATAAGCCTGTTCTCCTCCAGATGTGAGTACATCCTGTCCCTAGGAATCTTCTCCAACAATTTCCATAATCGACCAAAGGAATTCTTGTTTTGCTATTTAAATCGTTGTTGTTGGAAGTGCTGGTATGCAATAATAATTTGGCATAGGTTAAAAGTGAGAGGGGGAAAGTTTAAAAGAGATGTAAGGGGCAGGTTTTTCACACAGAGGGTGGTGAATGCCTGGAATACGCTGCCAGAGGAGGTAGTGGAAACTGATTCTGAAACAACACTCGAGAGGCATCTGGATAGATACATGAATAGGCAGGAAATCGAGGGACATGGCATGGGGTATCGAACAGGTAGTGATTAACCAAACCATTCAGGCCGAGAAGGTTCCAACTTTAAACCCTGCTCTGCATTAAGCCTGCTGATCATATCGATGTGCTGGGTCATTTGAACGACTGGGTTAGAAAGGCGAGTATTATGCAGCCAGCATTCTTGCTGAAAGCTGCAGGTTTGTGTATTTGGTAGTAACAGACTTGTGGTTGGGCTTCTTTCTGATCAAGTTTCTATAACTAAACTGCTGCCAAGACTGACAGAATGAACAAATAGGTGAGAAAGCAAAGGGTGACTTTCACCTTTGGAACCTGAGCAACAAGTGAACAAATTCTTCTCTGGAGGAAGGGAACTGGAGGTACTGCAGAATCTTGATGTTGCAGTGTTTGTTTTTCTGAAAACACAAGCTGTTTTGCAAGTAATTGCTGAATAATCTTCTTTTAGTTTGTCAGTAGGTGGGGAAATTCTTCTCTCTTACCGACTGTGCAGTTTTACAACATGTAATGCTGCAAAGTGTATCATTAATTTTGCATGACGTTTTAAATTGATTAAAAGTGACAGTTCGGGAGGGTCACTGTAGGGCTGTCCTTTTCAGATGCAAGCTCCTAATATGATCTGGAAATTGAAAACTTAAAAGTAACGGTGATCCTGGCAAGGCATATTACTGCAAAGTGAATCCAAAGTACTTTTCTTTTGGTTTTGAGGGTGTGACAATTCTTTAAGCTGTTGCCTCCCGTTCTACTTTCCTGGATCTTGCAGCACCACATACCACCCTGTCAGAAAGACATTTGGATGTTTTTTTTTCAGTTTCTCCTATGAGGACGTGTGTGGTTTACATACAGCTGCAGTTGGGAATTCAAGGCATTGACCTTCACCCTGCTGTAGCTTGGTGCTACAGTGTAATTCAGCAACATATATTGATGAACATTCCATAATTATTTGGCAAATGGAGGAAAATTTGTTTTGGAGCAAGGCAAGATGCTTCATAACTGGACAGTGCTAGCGCACAGTCTGGTTCTTTTCATAGTGTGGCTGCTGGCGGTGCGGCTCTTCACTCATCGTGAAAGCAAGCTGTAGCTCTTGCTTTCTGTGATTTGAGAATATATTAGAGACTCAGTGTTGAGCAGCCACTGATTAACCCCTCCTTCCCTTTGCATGGTTGAAGTCCCAGTAAGAAGTCTCACAACACCAGGTTAAAGTCCAATAGGTTTATTTGGTAGCACGAGCTTTCGGAGCACTGCTCCTTCATCAGGTGAGTCACCTGATAAAATCAATTATCCTGTTGAATAATTGTTGAGCAGCTTATCCTCTGGATATTGGATGGAATTCATGCTTTCATACCCAGCTTTCAGTGGTGTTTTCCAATGGAGTAGAGCCATGATCTTTTGGATCAAGGGGCATCTCAATAGTGTCATAGTGTGTTCTTTATTTTTTCTGACACAGAGATTGAAGATTGCCAGCCTTGGCATTCTACCACCAGTTTGTACGCACTATGGTGGCAGTTTATTGCAACGTTCTCTGTAGAATTTAAAAAAAAATAAAATGCAACAGCTCCCAAAATTTAGTACAGTACAGAGTGACCATTATTCCACGTAAATATACAGAAAAAAACAGCGAATGTTTCCAATGATCAATCATTACAATTATTGTAGTCAGTATCTCGGGATACAATCATGAGCATACGATCCCGTGGTGCACACCCTGCTCTACAGGATAACAGAGACAGGACTAAACAATATACAACCAACTGGGCCCAACTCAACATCTAGGCGCCTCCAAGCAATGGAAGGATTATCCAGAAAAAGGGGAACCTCAGGAAACCACCATTAGTACAGGATGTGGTGTGTAAGCGTACATTCACATGTACAGGAACCAGTAAGCCAAGGATTCGTACACCTTGCTGAGGCTCACAACACTAAAACATCCCTCCTCTCCATCTATAACAGAGGGACAGATCAGGCTCCCGCATCACCAGAAAACATAAACCATTTTTCACCAAGGAAGCCCCATGAATGAGTCGAAGAATCATCAAGAACCCATCAACAAGGTATATCGGAGAGTGAGATATGATCCTTCTCCCAACAAGACTAGGGAGACCCTATAGGATTGACTATAAGAGCCTATATTAACATCCCACCCACCTAATTAAGAAAAGAAGCCCCACAGAGAGAGAGAAGCATCAGTATTATCCAATAGGTGCCAGATATAGCACCTATTGGATAATTCTGATGCTTTTCAGCATCAGCTTTTCATAGCATGCCAACCAACTTAGCTTCTCCTCTTAAAAGAACCCGGGATCAACCTAGTTAACCTCTCTGGGCTGATTCCAATGCCAGTATATGTTTCCTTAGATAAGGTGACCACAACTATTCAGTGTTCCAGATGTGGTCGAACTGCTTCACTGGACTGTGCCCTACAATCAGAGAGCTTCTCAATCCAACGAATGGACCGTACAGCAGCCCCAGGCAAGGCTAGGGGAGGTGGGGCCTGCTTCCTAATCAATTCCTTGTGGTGCCTAGATGTAGCAACACGAGGGAGTTTCTGCTCCCTGGACTTAGAATACCTGACGATAAAATGCTGCCCCTACTACCTTCTGTGGGAGTTCACCTCCGTTATCCCGACAGCAGTTTCCATCCCACCCCATGTGGACATAAAGACTGCGCTGGATGAAATATACACCACTACAAATAGCCTTGAGACAAAACACCCTGAGGCCTTGTTCATCGTGGCCGGGGACTTAAATCAGGCCAAACTCTAGAGCGTACTACCAAGTTACCACCAACATGTGATTTTTATTAATGACTTAGAGGAGGGGGCTGAAGGGTGGATCAGTAAATTTGCTGATGACACCAAGATTGGTGGAGTAGTGGATGAGGTGGAGGGCTGTTGTAGGTTGCAAAGAGACATAGATAGGATGCAAAGCTGGGCGGAAAAATGGCAAATGGAGTTTAACCCTGATAAATGTGAGGTGATTCATTTTGGTAGGACTAATTTAAATGTGGATTACAGGGTCAAAGGTAGGGTTCTGAAGACTGTGGAGGAACGGAGAGATCTTGGGGTTCATATCCACAGATCTCTAAAGATTGCCACTCAAGTGGATAGAGCTGTGAAGAAGGCCTATAGTGTGTTAGCTTTTATTAACAGGGGGTTGGAGTTTAAGAGCCGTGGGGTTCTGCTGCAACTGTACAGGACCTTGGTGAGACCACATTTGGAATATTGTGTGCAGTTCTGGTCACCTCACTATAAGAAGGATGTGGAAGCGCTGGAAAGAGTGCAGAGGAGATTTACCAGGATGCTGCCTGGTTTGGCGGGTAGGTCTTATGAGGAAAGGTTGAGGGAGCTAGGGCTGTTCTCTCTGGAGCGGAGGAGGCTGAGGGGAGACTTAATAGAGGTTTATAAAATGATGAAGGGGATAGATAGAGTGAACGTTCAAAGACTATTTCCTCGGGTGGATGGAGCTATTACAAGGGGGCATAACTATAGGGTTCATGGTGGGAGATATAGGAAGGATATCAGAGGTAGGTTCTTTACGCAGAGAGTGGTTGGGGTGTGGAATGGACTGCCTGCAGTGATAGTGGAGTCAGACACATTAGGAACATTTAGGCGGTTATTGGATAGGCACATGGAGCACACCAGGATGATAGGGAGTGGGATAGCTTGATCTTGGTTTCAGATAAAGCTCGGCACAACATCGTGGGCCGAAGGGCCTGTTCTGTGCTGTACTGTTCTATGTTCTATGTCTCCTGCTCCACCAGAGGCCCAAACATCCAAGACCACTGCTACGCAAATATCAAACATGCCTACTGCTCTATCGCCCACCCACACTTTGGCAAATCAGACCATAAGGCTGTGCTCCTGCTCCTGGCATGCAAGCAAAAACTGAAGCGGGAGAATCCATCAAAGAAAGTTGTGCAATGTTGGTCTGAGGAATCGGATGATCTCCTATGGGAACTACTTGGAGTCAGTGGACTGGTCAGTATTTAAAAACTCTGCGACCAGCCTGAACGAGTACACCACTACAGTAACTGACTTCATTAGTAAGTGTGTAGAAGACTGTGTGCCAAAGAAGCAAATCCACGTGTTTCCCATGGATGAACAGGGATATCCACTGCTTGCTGAAGTCCAGGTCTGAGGCATTCAAGTCAGGCAACCCTGACCTGTACAAGAAAGCTAAGCTAGAGTCTCAGGCTAGCCACACCGACCCCCGCCGACTATGGCAAGATCTGCAAGACATAATCGGCTACAAGATGAAGGCATGTAAAATCACCGGCTCCAACGCACCCCTCCCTGATGAGCTCAATGCATTCTATGTCCGTTTTGAGCAAGAGGTCAGTGAGAGCATGTCCTCCACCCTGGAAGTCTTGGAGTCACCATTGCAGATGTCAGAGCAGCTTTCTCGAAGGTCAACCCACGGAAAGTGACTGGCCCAGATGAAGTACCCGGTGTGCACTCAGATCCTGCGCGGATCAGCTAACGGGTATTCACAGACATCTTCAACCTCGCTTTACAACAATCTGAGGCCCCTATCTGTTCCAAGAAGACGACCATCATCCCAGTACCAAAGAAAAGCCAAGCAGGGTGCCTTAATGACTATCATCCGGTGGCTCTGACATCCATCATTCTGAAATGCTTTGAAAGGCTAGTCATGGCATGAATCAGTTCCAGCCTCCCAGATTGCCAGGATCCACGACAGTTTGCCTATCGCCACAACAGGTCCACAGCAGACGCCATCTCCCTGGCCCTGCACTCAACCTTGGAACACCTAGATAACAAAGACTCCTGACTCAAGAACAGCTTCTTCCCTGCTGCCATCAGATTTTTGATACCTAGCATTAAGTTGATCTTTCTCTCTACCCTCGCTATGACTGTAACACTACATTCTGCACTCTCTCGTTTCCTTGTCTGTATAACGTGCAAGAAACAATACTTTTTACTGTATGTCATGAACTTTCAGCAGATACTAATCATGAAGCAGCTTTCTGTTTCTCATTTCTAATTTACTTATGCACATATCCTTACATATCATGGCCTAGTGGTATTGTTAGACTACTAATCCAACAACTCAGCAAACGTTATGGGGACTCAGGTGAGAATCCCGCCACAGCAGCTGGTGGAATTTGAATTCAATAAAAAATATCTGGAATTAAGAATCTACTGATGACCATGAAACCATTGTCGATTGTCGGAAAAACCCACCTGGCTCACTAATGTACTTTAGGGAAGGAAATTATCCTTGCCTAGTCTTGGCCTACATGTGACTCCAGAGCCACAGCAATGTGAGGCGCTGTGAGGCAGCAGTGCTAACCACTGTGCCGTCCCACTCTGCCATAGAAGATAGCATAGTGGATAAAAACTATGCTATCTTCTATGGCAGAGTGGGACGGCACAGTGGTTAGCACTGCTGCCTCACAGCGCCAGGGACCCAGGTTCAATTCCAGCCTCGGGTGACTGCCTGTGTGGAGTTTGCATGTTCTCCCTGTGTATGTGTGGGTTTCCTCCGGGTGCTCCAGTTTCCTCCCGCACTCCAACGATGTGTGGGCTAAGTGGATTGGCAATGCTCAATTGTCCCTTAGTGTCGGGGAGGCTAGTTGGATAAATACATGGGGTTGCAGGGATAGGGCCTGTGTGGAACTGTTGTCCACGTAGGCTCGATGGGCCGAATGGTCTCCTTCTGCACTGTAGGGATTCTATGATTCAATGACTGTGATTGACTGTTAAGTGTTGTGGATGGCACTGCAATGTGCATTATGATTTTCTCCATTGTGTTTTCCTGATTCATTATCTTAGTTTTCCACAACGTTTTCTATGGCTACAGACATGCTACTTATCAGGAAAAAACAGATTTTGAAATATGAAAAGATAATTTGGTCTGCCCAGCCTTTCCCTTTGTTGGCAGGTCTTAATCCCTCCAATCCCTCTACCTCTTTTTGCTAAATGACAGCACAATTACTGTTTGAGGATGTATGAAATACCAGGCTAATATGAACATTTATATAGAGTCTTTGGAGGTTTACAGCATGGAAACAGGCCCTTCGGCCCAACCTGTCCATGCCACCCTTTTTTTTTTAACCCCGAAGCTAATCCCAATTGCCCGCATTTGGCCCATACCCCTCTATACCCATCTTACCCATGGAACTATCCAAATGCTTTTTAAAAGACAAAATTGTACCCGCCTCTACTACTACCTCTGGCAGCTTGTTCCAGACACTCACCACCTTTTGTGTGAAAACATTGCCCCTCTGGACCCTTTTGTATCTCTCCCCTTTAACCTATGCCCTCTAGTTTTAGACTCCTCTACCTTTGGGAAAAGGTATTGACTATCTAGCTGATCTGTGCCCCTCATTATTTTATAGACCTCTATAAGATCACCCCTCAGCCTTCTACGCTCCAGAGAAAAAAGTCCCAGTCTATCCAGCCTCTCCTTATAACTCAATCCATCAAGTCCCAGTAGCATCCTAGTAAATCTTTTCTGCGCTCTTTCTAGTTTAATAATATCCTTTCTATAATAGGGTGACCAGAATTGTATACAGTATGAACATACAAATTAGGAGCATGAGCAGGTCATTTGCCTCTTGAGGTGTTATGCCATTCAATAAGATCACAGCCGATCTGGTCAGGACTACTTTGTCCCAGATGGTGTCGAGCTTCTTGAGTGGTTGGGCCAATATTCATCCAGGAAAAGAGACAGTATTCCATCACACTTCAGACTTGTGCCTTGTAAATGGTGGACAGACTTTTGGAAATCGGGAGATGCATTCCCCTCCAATTCAATTTTCAAGTTTGCTGACGACACCGCCGTAGTGGGTCGGATCTCAAACAATGACGAGACAGAGTACAGGAATGAGATAGAGAATCTGGTGAACTGGTGCAGCAACAATAATCTCTCCCTGAGTGTCAACAAAATGAAGGAGATTGTCATCGACTTCAAGAAGCGTAGAAGAGAAGATGTCCCTGTCTACATCAAAGGGGACTAAGTAGAAAAGGTTGAGAGCTCCAAGTTTTTAGGTGTGCAGATCACCAACAACCTGTCCTGGTCCCCCCATGCCAACACTATAGTTACGAAAGCCCACCAATGCCTCTACTTTCTCAGAAGTCTAAGGAAATTTGGCATGTCAGCTACGACTCCTACCAACTTTTACAGATGCACCATAGAAAGCATTCTTTCTGGTTGTATCACAGCTTGGTATGACTCCTGCGCTGCCCAAGACCGCAAGGAACTACAAAAGGTCGTGAATGTCGCCCAATCCATCACGCAAACCAGCCTCCCATCCATTGACTCTGTTTACACTTCCCACAGCCTCGGCAAAGCAGCCAGCATAATTAAGGACCCCACGCACCCTGGACATTCTCTCTTCTACCTTCTTCCATCAGGAAAAAGATACAAAAGTCTGAGGTCACATACCAAAGGACACAAGAACAGCTTCTTCCCTGCTGCTGTCAGACTTTTGAATAGATTTAACTTGCATTAAGTTGATCTTTCTCTACACCCTAGCTATGACTGTAACACTACATTCTGCACTCTCTTGTTTCCGTCTCTATGAACAGTATGCTTTGTCTGTATAACGCGCAAGAAACAATACTTTTCACTATGTTAATACATGTGACAATAATAAATCAAATCAAATGAATTAATCTCCACAGAATTCCCAGCCTCTGAGCTGCTCTGTAGCCTCAATATTTATGTAGCTGGTCCAGTTAATATTCTGGTCACTAGTAACCCTCATGATGTTGACGGTATGAGACTCAGTGTTGGTGATATTGTTGAAGTGAAGGGTAGATGGTTAGATTCTGATTAGATGGTCATCATCTGGCACTTATGTAGTGTGAAAATTGATTGCTGCTTACAAGCCTGAATGGTGTCCAGGTCTTGCTGTATATGGACACAGGGCTTCAGTATCTGAGTCATCAGCAATCGTGCTGGAGACTGAAGATTGCACAGTCAACTTTGCCATTGTTGACCTTCTATTGGGAAGGCTATTGATGAAGCAATTGGGAATGGTTGTTGTTCGTACACTACCCTGAGGAATTCTGGAAACCGTGTCCTGGGGCTGTGATGATTGGCCTCCAACAACTAAAACCCTTTGTGCTAGTTATGCCTTCAGCCAGGGAGAATTTTTGCCCTGATTCCTGTTGGCTTCAATTTTGCTGGAATTCCTTGATGCCACACTCGGTCAGATGCTGCCTCAATGTTAAGAGCAGTTACTCTTGTGCCACCTGTTGTGTTTAACTCTTCTTATTTGGACGAGGTTGTAATGAGGTCAGGAGCTGAGTGGCCCTGCTGGAACTCAAACCGAGCATCAGTGAGCAGGTTATTGTTGAATAGTGCTGCTTATTAGCACTGTTGATAATACTTTCCATCACTTTGCTGATGATTGAGAGTAGACTGGCTGTTCTGGATTTGTCTTGCTGTTGTGGCAGGGCATACTTGGGCAATTTTCCGCATTGCTGGGGAGGTATTAGTGTTGTAGCTGTACTGGAACAGCTTTGCTAGCAATAGAGCGAGTTCAGGAGTACAAGTTGTTACTACTATTGTTGGAATGTTGTCAAGACCCATGGCATTTGCTATATTCAGTATTTTGTTTTGTTTCTTGTCTTTCATATCAAGTGAATTCAATTGGCTGGAGACTGGTATCTGTGATACTGGGGGCTGCAGGAAGAGGCCAAGATGCATCATCCATCCAGCACCACTGGCTGAAGATTGTTGTAAATATTTCAGCCTTGTTTTTGCACAGATGTGCTGGGCTTCTCCATCATTGAGATGGGGATATTTGTGGAGCCGCCTTCTCTGGTTAGTTTGATTGTACACCACCATTGGCAACTGTATGTAGTAGGGCTGCATCGCTTTGATTTGATTCATTGATTGCGGAGTCACTGAGCCTTATCTATCGCATGCTCTTTCCATTCTTTGGAGGCCCCCCAGAACCCTATAAACACTCCATCATCCGTCAAGGTGAAGATGATCAAGATGCACATTACCATGCTCAACTCTGTGCCCCATGAATGCTACACAGTTGAAGATGCTATCTTTTAGGCGAGGCATTAAGTTAAGTACTCATATTCCTGCTCAGGTGAATATTAAACATTTATGGCACTAATGGAAGAGCTCCCGTTCATACTTCAACCAGCATCACCAGAACGCACAAACTGCATCTTGCTGTTCATACATTGGGTGCCATTGCTTCCTAATGATTGTGAAGTGCTTTGAGCCCGAAAGCATGAAAGGTTCCACATGATGAAAAGTTTGTACCTTCCTGATATGTGGGTTGGACAGATGAATGAGGAAAAAAATCCAAAATCATTCTGTAGATATATTGATGGAATTTGTGAAATTGCAGGGAGAAACCTATCACTTGGCTGAGTGGTAAACTTCACTGTTTCCATTGATCTATTATTCCCTTCATTAATGTGCCTGTTGTTGCTATTAACTGCTGTCGAGTGTACAGTCTCAAACTTGCTGGCTCTGCATTGTCTGTGGGTCGGTTCAGAGTTGGTGGCATCTGCAGCTAGCTCCAATCAGTGGCAGCAGCAAAAAATAAAGCAGCATACAACTGGCACAGCTGCTGACCGCACTGTCAGAGGCTGCAGCTGACAGTGTCCGAGACCTCTCCGACAAGATGGACCAGCTCAGCACTACATCTTCAAACACTGTCAGAAGGTATGGTAGGATGAGACAGATCTGGAGGAGGGGATGAGCAAAGGGAGATGTGAGCGAGAAAAAAGTTGGTTTGTCTTATATTCTAACAGTTCAGTTATTTTAGAACCATTTGGTAATATTCATAATACTTAGAGCTTTCAGGAGAGTTTATAAGCATGGATTAATAAGTAAATCACTGCAATGCAAATACTAGTGTAGAATAGAACTATGTTTATCAATTATTACTTCAAACTTTCTGAACAAATTGCAAGGAGCACAGGTGAATTTCAATAATGTGGTTAATAGAATTTGGGGACTTACTGTTCTGTTCTGAGCTTTATAGAATAACCAAAGGATTGTTGGACTGGCGATTCATCATCACGTTTTAATATGCCAATTTTGGTGAATGTTTATGTGGATTTGTTTTAATAGTATGGAATGGGTACAGAACTAGTGGAATGACAGTGGGACTAATTTAATGAGCATGGATTGATCTGATGGGCGCATGAGGCCAGTGTGACAGGAGTAATGGCATGGATTGAGGTTGGGGATTGAACAGGAAGCGCTGGTGTGACCGGTGGGTGGGAGCACGTAGGGTCACGTAATGTGGTGTGATTGTTTGTGGAGCCAATTCTAACTAGTAATGGGGGTGTTTCATGCCAATGTAAAGAGGGGGAGTGAGCATGAAGCTGGAGTGATTCGGAGTGGGGTGCTGGTGATGGTCATGGGACTGGCATGGCAGGAAAGGTGGGCATGGAACTGGCATGGCAGGAAAGGTGGGTATGGGGCTTGTGTGACTGGGGAGGGGAGGGAGCCTTTATGTGGCTGGCATGACAATCAGTTGCTTGTGTGATGGAGGTAGGGTTGACATGGGGCCGGTGTGATTTTGTAGGGTTGATGTGACCATCAGCAAGGGGATGCGGGTGAGGGTGTGGGATGGGGGTGGTGGGGGGATGCTTGTGGCTCTTGTGACTGGGTGGAGGTTTGGTGCACAATAGCGTGATGCAACAGTGAGTGTGTGCTGAGCAAATGGAATCTCTGTAATTTCAAAGTTAATATCAGAGAAATCATAAGTTTTAATTTCCTAAAAGCAATCCAATATATATATATAGAATTTTAAATATAAATAGATACTGTGAAAAGAGTTCAGTGAAGATGCTGGTTGTATATAAATATACTGAGCTTATAGACGTAGATTAACTGAGGCATTTTGAGTGGAAGAGGTCCCCTGGGTCTCAGTAAGATGGGATTTTTATTGTACTGCACACTTTATCCTGAATATATATTTATTTGCCCTTTTGACTTGAATGAATTGAGCAATATGTATGCTTCATACAAAGTAGGTGCCAGCTACAGTGGGGTGCTAAGTACCAGGCTGTCACAGATAGATAGCGGGTCTTACTTCCCGGAGAATGAAACAATCACTTCCTTAGAAATTTTTTAAGCTTTTTAACTTTTCCTCCTTTCTATAGTGTAATTAAATATAGCATGTAAATATTGACCTCCGGGGGTGTATCACTTTGAAGTGTTAGGACTATTCCGAGTGGGACTTGCCCTTTCTAGCCTGATACAAGTTTTAAAATGTAGGGCTCAGCTCTCAGTTAGATGTGCTAATGAATATTGTGATTGATTTGACAATCTGAATCCGTAAGTTTGAAATTGATCAATGATCTCTTTTGTAGTTTTGATATTAAGAAGTCATTTTGAAACGTTGAAGTAAACAATGTGTGAAATGTAATGGGTCTGATGTACTTGTGCATTCCTCGGTAGGTTTAAGAGCTAGAAAAAAAGAAGTATGTGAACATTTTGTCCATACGTTGGTATGCATCAGAGGGTTAGGTTACATGAAAGGGAAGATGAGGGCAGGACTGTGGAGAGTCAGGGAAATTCCAGAGGACAGTGGAGGGGCACATTCCTTCCAGAACATTGCCCAGCTCATCCACTGACAAATGTAGTGAATGCTCTGGGCATGACCCTGGCACAACACAAAAATGAACTGTGGGCTGGTCCAGAATTGTGCTTGTGTGATTGACTCCCAGCCGTGTGAGAATCCGCAGGGATCAGCTCCCAGCTGGTGTGCGGTCCCGCAGGGATCGGCTCCCAGCTGGTGTGCGGTCCCGCAGGGAGCGACTCCCAGCTGGTGTGCGGTCCCGCAGGGATCGGCTCCCAGCTGGTGTGCGGTCCCGCAGGGATCGGCTCCCAGCTGGTGTGCGGTCCCGCAGGGATCGGCTCCCAGCTGGTGTGCGGTCCCGCAGGGATCGGCTCCCAGCTGGTGTGCGGTCCCGCAGGGATCGGCTCCCAGCTGGTGTGCGGTCCCGCAGGGATCGGCTCCCAGCTGGTGTGCGGTCCCGCAGGGATCAGCTCCCAGCTGGTAGGCGGTCCCACAGGGATCAACTCCCAGCTGGTGTGCAGACCAACAGGGATCAACTCCCAGCTGGTGCGCGGTCCCGCAGGGATCGACTCCCAGCTGGTGTGCGGTACCGCAGGGAGCGACTCCCAGCTGGTGTGCGGTCCCGCAGGGAGCGACTCCCAGCTGGTGTGCGGTCCCGCAGGGATCGGCTCCCAGCTGGTGTGCGGTCCCGCAG
Organism: Mustelus asterias; assembly: GCF_964213995.1. NCBI lineage: Eukaryota > Metazoa > Chordata > Chondrichthyes > Carcharhiniformes > Triakidae > Mustelus > Mustelus asterias. Next base: position 2,719,757 of record NC_135803.1, read on the forward strand.
GGATCGGCTCCCAGCTGGTGTGCGGTCCCGCAGGGATCGGCTCCCAGCTGGTGTGCGGTCCCGCAGGGATCGGCTCCCAGCTGGTGTGCGGTCCCGCAGGGATCGGCTCCCAGCTGGTGTGCGGTCCCGCAGGGATCGGCTCCCAGCTGGTGTGCGGTCCCGCAGGGATCGGCTCCCAGCTGGTGTGCGGTCCCGCAGGGATCGGCTCCCAGCTGGTGTGCGGTCCCGCAGGGATCGGCTCCCAGCTGGTGTGCGGTCCCGCAGGGATCGGCTCCCAGCTGGTGTGCGGTCCCGCAGGGATCGGCTCCCAGCTGGTGTGCGGTCCCGCAGGGATCGACTCCCAGCTGGTGTGCGGTCCCGCAGGGATCGGCTCCCAGCTGGTGTGCGGTCCCGCAGGGATCGGCTCCCAGCTGGTGTGCGGTCCCGCAGGGATCGGCTCCCAGCTGGTGTGCGGTCCCGCAGGGATCGGCTCCCAGCTGGTGTGCGGTCCCGCAGGGATCGGCTCCCAGCTGGTGTGCGGTCCCGCAGGGATCGGCTCCCAGCTGGTGTGCGGTCCCGCAGGGATCGGCTCCCAGCTGGTGTGCGGTCCCGCAGGGATCGGCTCCCAGCTGGTGTGCGGTCCCGCAGGGATCGGCTCCCAGCCGGTGTGCGGTCCCGCAGGGATCGGCTCCCAGCCGGTGTGCGGTCCCGCAGGGATCGGCTCCCAGCCGGTGTGCGGTCCCGCAGGGATCGGCTCCCAGCCGGTGTGCGGTCCCGCAGGGATCGGCTCCCAGCCGGTGTGCGGTCCCGCAGGGATCGGCTCCCAGCCGGTGTGCGGTCCCGCAGGGATCGGCTCCCAGCCGGTGTGCGGTCCCGCAGGGATCGGCTCCCAGCCGGTGTGCGGTCCCGCAGGGATCGGCTCCCAGCCGGTGTGCGGTCCCGCAGGGATCGGCTCCCAGCCGGTGTGCGGTCCCGCAGGGATCGGCTCCCAGCCGGTGTGCGGTCCTGCAGGGATCAAGTCCCAGCCAATGGGCAGTCCCACAGGGATCATGTGCCTTCAGAAAATGGGGTGATATTGCCCAAGTAGCTATTACTCACAATGTGAAAGTAGATAGTACAATGAGAACAGAGAACAAAGAAGAGTACAGCACAGAAACGGGCCCTTTGACCCCCAGGCCTGCGGCGATCATGTGCCTGCCCAAACTCCGTATCCTTTGATAATTAAGTGGTGCAGGAAGGGGAAACGTAGAATCACACAGTGCAGAAGAGGCCCTTCAGCCAATTGAATCCTCATTGACACATTAGAAACACCTGAACTCTCACCTAATCCCATTTGCCAGCACTGGGCCATAGCCCTGAATGTTATACTGTGCCAAGTGTTCACCCAGATACTTTTTAAAGGATGTGAGGCAACCCACCTCTACCACCCTCCCAGGCAACGCATTCCAGACCGTCACCACCCTCTTGGTAAAAAGGTTTATCCCCACAACCCCCCTAAACCTCCTGCCCCACCTTGAATCTATGTCCCCTCGTGACTGACCCTTCATCTGTGGAGAACAGCTGCTCCCTATCCACTCTGTCCATGCCCCTCATAACCTTGAACACCTCGCTCAGGTCGCCCCTCAGCCTTCACTGCTCCAACGAAAACAACCCAAGCCTACCCAACCTCTCTTCATAACTTAAATATTCCATCCCAGGCAGCATCCTGGTGAATCTCCTCTGCATCCCCTCCAGTGCAATCACATCCTTCCAATAATGTGGCGACCAGAACTGCACACAGTACTCCAGCTGTGGCCTCACTAAAGTTCTGTGCAACTCCAACATGACTTCCCTGCTTTTGTAATCTATACCCCGATTGATAAAGGCGAGTGTCCCATATGCCTTTTTCACCACCCTACTCACAGGCCCTTCCGCTTTCAGAGATCTGTGGACAAACACGCCAAGGTCCCTTTGTCCCACAGAACTTCCTAGTGTCCTACCATTCATTGAGTACTTTCTTGTCAAATTACTCCTTCCAAAGTGAATCACCTCACACTTTTCAGGCTTAAATTCCATCTGCCACTTATCTGCCCATTTGACCATTCTGTCTATATCTTCTTGCAGCCCAAGACACTCCACTCACTGTTAACCACCCGGCCAATCTTTGTGTCATCCACAAACTTATTAATCCTACCCCCCCAACATAGTCATCAATGTCATTTACATAAATGATGAATAATAGAGGGCCCAACACAGATCCCTGTGGTACGCCACTGGACACTAGCTTCCAGTCACTGATGCAGCCTTCTGTCATTACCCTCTGTCTCCTACAACTGAGACAATTTTGAATCCACTTTATCAAATTACCCTGTATCCTGTGTGAATTTACCTTCTTTACAAGTCTCCCGTGTGGGACCTTGTGAAAGGTTTTGCTGAAATCCATATAAACCACATCGACTGCACTACCCTCATCTACACACCTGGTCACCTCCTCAAACACTTCAATCAAATCATCACTGCAGAGCTAAAGCCCATCTTTCTGCACTATTCACCATCGTTTCGAGCACAGATTGCTGAATTTTGCTCACCAGCAAGAATATGGTCAACTTCTCTCTCCATAATGCAGGGACTTCGCCTCCTCCTCCCCTTTCAGGTACTATGACAGTGGAGGGGGTTGGTGACTAGGCAGTCCATGATTATGCTTGGGAAAGTACTGCAGTGGTTTGACATTTCCTTCTGCAGTCTGGATGACTTGGAAACTCTCCTGTACCACCTGCCATCAGGCATATTGGAAGGATTTGTAGGTTGATATTCAACCTTGTCTGCCACATTATGAATGCACCTTCCATGGCCCTCAAGTCCTGAAATGGGACTTGACCCTGGAGCTCTGGTCTGGGGTAAAGATGCTATACATTTGCGCCACAAGCCATCCTATGCAGAGACACCAAGGTAAATTGTAGCAAACGTCCTTAATCCAACCCTGGTTCCAAATGCAGCAAGCTAATTCCATATGGACAGAATTGTGAGTGAGTGACCTGATGAAGGAACAGTGCTCCGAAAGCTCCTGATATAAAATAAAGCAGTTGGACTTTAACCTGTTGTTGTGAGACTTCTTACAGAGTCATAGTGAAAGAGGAGAGTACTGGATGGGTTAAAAATTGATAAAGATGTGGTTGTCTGATTGCATGCAGCATTCATAGAATCCCTACAGTGCAGAAGGAGGCCATTTCGCCCATCGAGCCTGCACCGACAACAATCCCACCTATCCCTGTAACCCCAAGTATTTACCCTACTAATCCCGCTGACATTAAAGGGTAATTTAGAATGGCCAATGAGACTAACCCGCACACCTTTGCAACAATGTGGATGAACTGACAACACAAATAGAAGTACATGGGTATGATCTATTTGTCATTATGGAGATGTGACCAAGGTTGGGAACTGAATATTCCAGGGCATTCGATATTTGCAAAGAATTTGCTTGGGGTTGTGGGAATAGGGTCTGGGTGGGATTGTTGTCGGTGCAGGCTCGATGGGCTGAATGGCCCTCTTCTGCACTGTAGGGATTCTATGTTAGGCAATAAAGGAAATGGAGGTGAGATAGTGCAGCTAATAAAGGATGAGATCTGTACATTGGTGAGAGAGGATCTTCGATCGCAAGATCAAGGTGTTGAATCAGTTTGGGTTGAGCTAAGAAACAGCAAGGGGAAGCAAACCTTTGTGGGAGTTGTTTATAGGCCATCGAGTAGCATGGTCAAGCATGATCTAGAATTGTGCAATGGGAAAGGGCAGATCAATAATCTTGTCAAGAAGCCTTTAGGGAAGAGTGATCATAATACGAACAAAATTTGCATCAAGTTTTGAAGCAGGCATAGCTCAATCCGAAACTAGAATCTTAAATCTAAACAAAGGAAACTCCAAAGGTATGGGAGGCTAGTTGGCTGTGCTAGATTTGTGAACTATATTAAGAGGTACAACAATAAACAGGCAATGGCTAGCATTTTAAAAATTAATACAGGATTAATGACAAAAGGATTTGCAGCATGGTGGCACAGTGGTTTGCATTGCTGCCTCACAGCACCAGGGACCCAGGTTTGATTCTGGCCTTGGTTGACAATCTGTGTGGAGTTGCATGTTCTCCCTTTGTTTGCGTGGGATTCCTCCAGATGCTCCAATTTCCTCCCACACTCCAAAGATGTGAGGCTATGGTGGATTGACCCATGGTAAATGCGAAGGCTCAGACAGTCGGTGCAGACTTAATGGGCTGGATGGCCTCTTTCTGCTTTGTGGGATTCTCTGGTCATATATATTCATTTAAAGAACAGAAACCCAGTGTGAAAAATGATGCAACTGTGGCTAACAAGAGGTGTTAATGAGTGCATTAGCTCAAAGGAAGAGGCTTATAAAATGACCAAAGAATGGAATAAGTTTGAAGATTGCAAACCTTTTAAGAATTCAGCATAGGAGGACCAAGAAATGGATAAAGTGAAAATAGAATATGAAAGTAAACTGGCGAGAAACATAAAATGTAGGCATAGAAAAATGTGGGCCCATTTCAGGCAGAAACAGGAGAATTTATAATGGGGAATGAGGAAATGGCAGAGAAGTTAAACCAATACTCTGTCCCTATATTCACAGAGGAAGATAAAGACATAATTCCCAAAAAAACGTGAAGACCAAGAGACGAGTGAACATGAAGAACTGCTGTAGGAAGGATGTTATTAAACTGGAAAGGGAGCAAAAAGGATTTACATAAGAACAGAACATAAGAAATAGGAGCAGGAGTAGGCCATCCAGCCCCTTGAGCCTGCCCCACCATTCAATAAGATCATGGCTGATCTGAAGTGGATCAGTTCCACTTACCCGCCTGATCCCTATAATCCCTAATTCCCTTACCGATCAGGAATCCATCTATCCTTGAATTAAACATATTCAACGAGGTAGCCTCCACCACTTCAGTGGGCAGAGAATTCCAGAGATTCACCACCCTCTGAGAGAAGAAGTTCCTCCTCAACTGTCCTAAACTGACCCCCCTTTATTTTGAGGCTGTGCCCTCTCGTTCTAGTTTCCTTTCTAAGTGGAAAGAATCTCTCCATCTCTACCCTATCCAGCCCCTTCATTATCTTATAGGTCTCTATAAGATCCCCCCTCAGCCTTCTAAATTCCAACGAATACAATTTACAAGGATGTTACCCGGAACTGGAAAGTTTGAATTATAAGGAGAGGCTGGACTGGTAGGGATTTTTTTCAATGGAGCATATGAGAATGAGGGGTGACCTTGGTTTATAAAATCATTGGGGGCATAATAAGGTGAATAGTCAAGGCCTTTTCCCCAGGGTAGGGGAGTCCAAAGCTGGGACACCAAGGTAAACTGTAGCACATGTCCTTAATCCAACCCTGGTTCCAAATGCAGCAAGCTAATTCCATGTGGACAGAATTGTGAGTGAGTGACCTGATGAAGGAACAGTGCTTCGAAAGCTCGTGATATAAAATAAAGTGGTTGGACTTTAAGTTTCACCTATAAGTTTCAGGTGAGAGGGGAAAGATTGATTTGATTTATTATTGTCACATGTATTAGTATATTTTAACGCCAGGAGTGTAGTGAATAAAGTGGATGAGCTTAGAGTGTGGATCGATGCTTGGAAGTGTGATGTGGTGGCCATTACGGAGATTTGGGGACAGGGACAGGACTGGATACTTCAGGTGCCGGGTTTCAGATGTTTCAGAAAGGACAGAGAGGGAGGCAAAAGAAGGGGGGAAGTGGCACTGCTGATCAGGGATAGTGTCACAGCTGTAGAGAAGGTGGAAGCCGTGGAGGGATTGTCTATGGAGTCTCTGTGGGTGGAAGTTCGGAGTGGGAAGGGGTCGATAACTTTGCTGGGTGTTTTCTACAGGCCACCCAATAGTAACAGGGATGTTGAGGAGCAGATAGGGAAACAAATCCTGGAGAGATGTAGGAATAACAGGGTTGTTGTGATGGGAAACTTTAATTTCCCAAACATTGATTGGAATATCCCTAGGGTAAGGGGTTTGGATGGGGAGGAGTTTGTTAGGTGAGTTCAGGAGGGTTTCCTGACACAGCATGTGGACAAGCCTACAAGAGGAGAGGCTGTACTCAATCCGGTACTGGTTAATGAGCTTGGACAGGTGTCGGATCTCTCAGTGGGGAAGCATCTTGGGGATAGTGATCATAACTCTATCTCCTTTATGCTAGCATTGGAAAGAGATAGGATCAGGCAAGCTAGGAAAGTGTTTATCTGGAGTAAGGGGAAATAAGCTATCAGGCAGGAGATTAGAGGCGTAAATTGAAAGCAGGCATTCTCGAGGAAAAGTACTGAAGTAAGGTAGCAGATTTTCAAGGAATGTTTGTCTGGAGTTCTGCATGACAACGTTCCGATGAGACAGGGAGGTGTTGGTAGATTACGGGAACCGTGGTGCACGAAAGCTGCGCTGAACCTAGTGAGAAAGAAAAGGAAAGCGTACAAAAGGTTCAGAGAGCTAGGCGATGATAGGGATTTGATGAGTATACGACTTGCAGGAAGGGACTTAAGAAAGAAATTAGGAGAGCCAGAAGGGGTCACGAGAAGGCCTTGGCAGGTAAGATTAAGGAGAACCCTAAGGCGTTCTATAAATATGTGAAGAGTAAAAGGATGAATTGTGAAGGAATAGGACTTATAAAAGGTGAAGGTGAGAAAGTCTGTACAGAACCGGAAGAAATAGCAGAGGTGCTTAATGAATATTTTACCTCGGTATTCATGGTGGAAAAAGACCTGGGTGGTTGTACTACAGGATTGAGGCGGACTGAAAAGATTGAGTATGTGGACATTAAGAAAGAGGATGTGTTGGAAATTTTGAATAGCAACAAGATAGATAAGTCGCCGGGACCGGATGGGATGTACCCCAGTTTACTGTGGGAGGCGAGGGAAGAGATTGCAGAGCCTCTGGCGATGATCTTTGCGTCGTCGATGGAGACGGGAGAGGTTCCGGAGGATTGCGGATGTGTTCCTATATTCAAGAAAGGGAATAGGGATAGCCCAGGAAATTACTGACCGGTGAGTCTAACCTCAGTGGTTGGTAAATTGATGGAGAAGATCCTGAGGGACAGGATTTATGAACATTTAGAGAAGTTTAGTATGCTCAAAAGTAGTCAGCACGGCTTTGTCAAAGGCAAATCATGCCTTACAAGCCTGGTGGAGTTCTTTGAAAATGTGACTAAACACATTGACGAAGGAAAAGCGGTAGATGTGGTTTACATGGACTTCAGCAAGGCGTTCAATAAGGTCCCTCGATCAAGACTTCTCGAGAAAGTGAGAGGGCATGGGATCCAAGGGGCTGTTGCCTTGTGGATTGAGAACTGGCTTGCCTGCAGAAGGCAGAGAGTGGTTGTCGACGGGTCTTTTTCTGAACGGAGGTTGGTCACCAGTGGAGTGCCCCAGGGATCTGTTCTGGGACTCTTGCTTTTGTCATTTTCATAAATGACCCGGATGAGGAAGTGGAGGGATGGGTTGGTAAGTTTGCCGATGACACGAAGGTTGGTGGTCTTGTGGATAGGTTGGAGGGATGTCAGAAGCTGCAGCGTGACATAGATAGGATGCAAGACTGGGCGGAGAAGTGGCAGATGGACTTCAACCCGGATAATTGTGTAGTGGTCCATTTTGGCAGGTCAAATGGGATGAAGGTGTATAATATCAAGGGTAAGACTCTTAGCAGTGTAGAGGATCAGAAGGACCTTGGGGTCCGGGTCCATAGGACTCTTAAATCGGCCTCGCAGGTAGAGGAGTTGGTTAAGAAGGCGTATGGTGTGCTGGCCTTCATCAATCGAGGGATTGAGTGTCAGAGTCGGGAGATAATGATGCAGCTTTATAAGACCCTCGTCAGACCCCACTTGGAGTACTGTGCTCAGTTCTGGTCGCCTCATTACAGGAGGGATGTGGAAATGATTGAAAGGGTGCAGAGAAGATTTACAAGGATGTTGCCTGGATTGGTTGGCATGCCTTATGAGGATAGGCTGAGGGAGCTCGGTCTTTTCTCCTTGGAGAGACGAAGGATGAGAGGTGACCTGATAGAGGTGTACAAGATGTTGAGAGGTATAGATCGGGTGGATTCTCGGAGGCTTTTTCCCAGAGCTGAAATGGCTGCTACGAGAGGACACAGGTTTAAGGTGCTGGGGAATAGGTACAGGGGAGATGTCAAGGGTAGGTTTTTCACTCAGAGGGTGGTGGGTGAGTGGAATCGGCTGCTGTCAGTGGTGGTGGAGGCAAACTCGATATGGTCTTTCAAGAGACTTCTGGATGAGTACATGGGACTTAATAGGATTGAGGGTTATAGGTAAGCCTATATATAAGCCTAGGTAGGTAGGGACATGACCGGCGCAACTTGTGGGCCGAAGGGCCTGTTTGTGCTGTATTTTTTCTATGTTCTATACAGTGAAAAGTATTGTTTCTTGCACGCTATGCAGACAAAGCATACTGTACATAGAGAAGGAAAGCAGAGAATGCAGAATGTAATGGTGTTTCAGTAGCTAGGGTGTAGAGAGAGATCAACTTAATATAAGGTAGGTCCGTTCAAAAGTCTGATGGCAGCAGGAAGAAACTGTTCTCAAGTCTGTTGGTATGTGACCTCAGACTTTTGTATCTTTTTCCCAATGGAAGAAGGTGGAAGAGAGAATGTCCAAGTTACGTGGGGTCCTTAATTATGCTGGCAACAGGAAGTGTAGACAGAGTCAATGGATGGGAGGCTGGTTTGCATGATAGAGTGGGCTTCGTTCCTGATCCTTTATAGTTTCTTGCGGTTTTGGGCAGAGCAGGAGCCATACCAAGCTGTGATAAAACCAGAAAGAATGCTTTCTATGGTGCATCTGTAAAGGTTGGTGAGAGTTGTAGGGGTCAGCTATGGCTCAGTGCTAGCAGTCTCACCTCCGAGTAGGTTCAAGACCTTGGGCGGGCATTCACAAATCTGAATGTGGAAATGGTGAAATGTTGTTGGTAAGTCATGAGCAACAGTCTCTGGAAAGAGAGACAGGAAATCAAAATGCAATGTCTGACAGAAAGTGTCAATAAGGCAAAGGCTGGATCATCATTTAAAAGGGGATTGGAGATGTATAGAACACAAGAACTAGGAGCAGGAGTAGGCCATTTTGCCCCTCGTCTGCTCCACTATTCAATAGGATCATGGCTGATCTTTTTGTGGACTCAGCTCCACTTACCCACCCGTTCACCATAACCCTTAATTCCTTTACTGTTCAAAAATCTATCTTGCCTTAAAAACATTCAACGAAGTAACCTCAACTGCTTCATTGAGCAGGGGATTCCACATATTCACAACCCTTTGGGTGAAAAGGTTCCTCCTCAACTCAGTCCTAAATTTGCTCCCCCTTATTTTGAGGCTATGCCCCCTGGTTCTAGTTTCACTCGACTGTGGAAACAACCTCCCTGCTTCTAACTTATCCATTCCCTTCATAATTTTATATGTTTCTATAAGATCCCCCCTCATTCTTCTGAATTCCAATGAGTATAGCCCCAGTCTACTCAGTCTCTCCTCATAAGCCAACCCTCTCAACTCCGGAATCAACCTATTGAATCTCCTCTGCACCCCCTCCAGTGCCAGTATATCCTTTCTCAAGTAAGGAGACCAAAACTGTACACAGTACTCCAGGTGTGGCCGTACCAGCACCTTACAGAGAAATAATTAGAAGGAAAAGAACACTTCCAACTCCAGAGTAACTACTTTGCTTGAAAAACAGAAATGCAGATTATTTCTTAAATAATTTCTTAGATTGGGAAGTGTTGATACCAAAGGAACCTCAATGTCTTCATGATTCAATGAAAGCTACCATGCATGTGCAACAAACATTTAGGAAAGCAAAAGCACTGCTGCCTCACAGCACCAGGGACCTGGATTCAATTCCAGCCTCTGGTCACTGTCTATGTGGAGTTTGCACATTCTCTCCATGTCTGCATGCGTTTCCTCCCACAGTCCGAAGATGTGCTGGTTAGGTTAATTGGCCGTGCTAAATTGACCCTTAGTGTCAGGGGATTAGCAGGGTAAATATGTGGGGTTAGGGGGATCGGGCCTGGATGGAATTGTTGTCGGTGCAGTCTCAATACGCCTAATGGCCTCCTTCTGCACTGTAGAGATTCTATAATTTTATTTTATAAATGGTATGTTGGCCTTTATTGCAAGAGGATTTGAGTACAGCAGTAAAAATGTCTTGCTGCAATTGTATAGAGCCTTGGTGAGACTGCACCTACAATATTGTATACAATTGTGGTCTCCTTACCTAAGGAAGGATATACTTGCCATAGAGTGAGTGCAATGAAGCTTCCCCAGACTGATTCTTGGGTTGGTGGGATTGCCCTATTAAGAGAGATTGACAAGGCAGGGCCTGTATTTTCTAGCGTTTAGAAGAATGAGATGTGATCTTATTCAAACATACAAAATTCTTACAGGGTTTGACAGAGTAGATGTAGGAAGGATGTTTTGACTGTCTTGGGGTGAGGGGTGGGTTCCAGAACTAGGGAACACGGTCGCAGATTAAGAGGTAGGCCATTTAGGACTGAGATGAGCAGAAACTTCTTCACTCGGAAGATGGTGAATGTTTGGAATTTTCTACTACAGAAAGCTGTGGAGGCTCAGTCATCGAGTATGTTCAAGACAAAGATTGGCAATTTTTTAGATAGCATCAAGGAATATGGTGATAGTACAGGAAATTGAGGTGGATGATCAGCTATGACCTAGTTGAATGGAGCAGACTCAAGGGACTGAATGGTCTACTCTTATTTCTTATAACCCTATGTTCCTATTAGAAAGGCTGGCTGTATTTAAAAGGTGGTAAACCACTGGGATTGGATGGGATGCATCCCAGGACGTTGAGAAAGTAGGGGAGGATATGAGGAGGTACTGACCCTAATCTTCCAATTCTTCTTGAATATGGGGCTGGTGCAAGAAGACTGGATAATTGAAAATATTATACTGTTGCTCAAATAAGAGTTCAAAGATAAATCCAGCAACTACAGCCCAGTGTATTAAATCTCAGTATTGGGTAAATCTTTAGAAACAATCATCTGGAAAAAAAAATAACAATCACTTGGACAAGTGTGGATTAATTAAGGAAAATCAGCACAAATTAAGTTTAAGTAACTTGATTGAGTTTTTAATGCGGTAACAGAGGGTTAATGAGAAGAATGATGTTGATGGGTTTTACATGAACTTTGATAAAGTGTCATATAATAAACTTGTCCTCAAAGTTGAAGCCCATGGGATAAAAGGGACAATAACAACAAGACCATGAAGTTGGCTGAGTGACAGAGTAGTGGTTTTTCACACAAGTGATTTGGGTCTGGAATGCACCCTGGAAATGTGGTGGAGGCAGGTTCAATCGACGCATCCAAGAGGACGTTAGATGATTATTTGAATAGAAACAATGTGCAGGGTTATGGGGAAAAGGCACGGGGTGGCATTAAGCTATGATGCTCATTTGGGGAACTGGTGCAGACACGATGGGGGAAATGGCCTCCTTCTGCACCATAATGATTCTATGATTTTGAGAATATGGACTGTTGCCAGTTTTCTGTCTGCTGAAGCTTGCTATAAGACTCTGTGTGGGGAGAGGAGATGCAACAGGCCCTTCTCCTCATGTTAGTAGATATGTTATTAAAAAGTAATCTGGCAGCCACTCCCTCTGAAAGGGGGCGAGGGTCACATTTCTGCAAATGTAATGATGGAAATAACTTTGGGCTCATCTGCTCTTCAGAAATGTTTTAATTTTCTCTCCTTCCCCTCCACCTCTTATTGGTGGACGAGAATAATGGTGTTGAATGGATCGCTTGAGTACAGTTGTGCCCCTGTAATAGCTGAGCGCTCCATTAAATTCTGCGAGCAATAGTTATGAATATAAATCCTAATGTATTTGCTTTTCTCTGTTTTTTTTTCATTCACAGATTGGTAGATCCAGCGGCTCATTTCTCGTGGGTAGAGAGTTGTTGCCATTCCACAATGTCCCAGAACTCTCAGTCCAGTGACCTGCTTAACCAAGATTGGTTCAAACAGCTCTTTGAATTAGCACAGTGAGTGATGAATAATTATATGCACACAGATGACTTTGAGAAGGAGATGTTCACATATTGGGCTGGTCATGCTGGGGTGTGGCGTTACTTAATGCATGCCACTAGTTTGACTTTATTCTGCACTCTTCACCTTCCAATCTTTTTTATGTTGATAATGAAAACTGGTTATAACAAGACAAAGGTAGCAGGAATTCTGGGACAGCAGAGATTGCCAGGACCAACACTCTATCCCCTTCCATCAGTGAGATTTAAAGATGAGTAAGCAAACAGGAAAGACAGAATGGCATGAGTCAAGTAAGGTGCAAAAAGATAAAGAGGGAGAAGTGAAGGTTGGTTTAAGAGAGAGAAAGGAAAAGTAAAAAATAAAATTGGATTTTTATAAAATCTCGTAACAATTGCCAGCATGCATTGAAATGGTTCCTGTTCTTCATTGGAAGAGGTTGAATGGTATCACATTAACAACTATCACTGTTAAAAGGTATTTGCACTCTTCACTGCTGAGCAAGTCCTTCTACAAATTTAATGAATAATTAAGTATTTGCTGAATATGCAGTTTTTGTTTACATGGCATGGCTAAGACCAGGATAACATTCTGCATAGCAAACTGCAGAGCTGCAAAGGTGACCAAGTTCAGGGCAACTCGCACATCATCTCCTAATTCACTCCATCTGTTGGGTGACTTTCTATAATAAAAGCAACATTAACATGATGTTTTTCAATGTGATATTGCTCAATAACATGCTCATCTATGCAGGTAGCATTATGGGGCCAGCATTTACAGTAATAGCCACCCAGACTGAGACAGTAACATTTACAGTACTGGCTCCAACCCTGTTGAACTTGTACACAAATGACCTTCTGAAAACCACCTGCCGAAAATTCAGATATACCAATGACATCTGCCGCACCACTCAAGCCCCCGACTTCATCACCTTGGACAGGACCCTAAATGGGAGCTTGTTAAAACTTGAACAATACTGCAGCATGTGGCAGCTGGAGCCAAGCCCTGTAAAAGCAGTATCCATCTTATTCCATCTTCATAATGCAAAAGCCAATAAAGAGCTCGACATCCAAATGAATGGCTACAAGTTAAAGTACGACCCAACTGCGACATACCTCGGAGTGACCCTAGATAGAACACTGACCTTCCAGGAACACCTAAAGATAACTGCAGCAAGGTCAAGTCCAGAAGCAACTTGATTGCCAACTAGCTACCAGCACCCTCCAAACACAGCAGTCTCACTCTCGTACTGACCAGCAGAATACTGCACCCTTCGGTCAAATGCACGCATGCACACACTGCCCCCCCCCACCTGCCACTTCATGCTGATCTGTTCAGCCCACCAAAAGTATCGCGTCAATATGGAAGAACCCTCCCACTTCTTCCCTGCTGCCATCAGGCGTTAGAATGGACCTATTATATATAAAGCTGAATTTCCTCTTCACCCTATCTGTAACTGCAGCACTATATTCTGCACCCTCTCCTTTCCTTCTTCCCTATGTACTTTATGAATGGCATGTTTTGTCTGTATAGCATGCAAGAAACAATACTTTGCACAGAATCCCAATACATGTGACAATAAATCAAATCAAACAGGACCTCAATGCAAATTCCACCTGGACAAATATATGGGAATTATTGGACACAACAAACAAGTATCTGGTCTCAAACCCAACCTGGTTTTAACCTTCCAGGGAAAGAGTGGTCCACCCTCAACAGGTTTAGGACTGACCACAGCAGCTGCTTGGCCAATCTCCACAGATGGGGCATTAGTGCCAGCCTGCATGTGCCTGTGGTAGAGAGCAAACTGCACCACATCATAGAATAGTGTCCGATCCACAGAGGCTTATCAGGACTCAACACAGTCGGACCAGAAGAAAGATTATCCACTTTGGTGGCAAAAACGGGAAGGAAGATTATTATCTGAATAGTGGCAGTTTAAGAAAAGGGGAAGTGTAATGTGACCTGGGTGTCATGGTGGAACAGTCACTGAAGGTTGGCATGCAGGTACAGCAGGCGGTGAGGAAAGCTAATGGCATGCTGGCCGTCATAGCAAGAGGATTTGCATATAGGAGTAAGGATGTCTTGCTGCAGTTATACAGGGGCTTGGTGAGGCCACACCTTGCGTATTGTGTGCAGTTTTGGTCTCCTAGTCTGAGGAAAGACGTTCTTGCTATTGAGGGAGTTCAGTGAAGGTTCACCAGACTGATTCCTGGAATGGCAGGACTGACATATGAAGAGAGATTGGATCGATTGGGCTTATACTCATTGAAATTTAGAAGAATGAGAGGGGATCTCATAGAAACATATAAAATCTTGAAGGGACAGGCTAGATGCGGGAAGAGTGCTTCCATTGTTTGGGAAGTCCAGAACTAGGGGCCACAGTCTAAGAATAAGGGGAAAGCTATTCAGGACTGAGATGAGGAAGAACTTCTTCACTCAGAGTTGTGAACCTGTGGAATTCTCTACCACAGAAAGCTGTTGGGGGCAGTTTGTTGGATATGTTCAAGAGGGAGCTGGACGTGGCCTAGTGGCTAAAGGGATCAAGGGGTATGGAGAGAAAGCGAGAGTGGGATACTGAAAGTGCATGATCAGCCATGATCATATTGAATGGTGGTACAGGTTCAAAGGGCCGAATGGCCTGCATCTGCACCTATTTTCTATGTTTCTATTTACAGTAACAGCCACCCAGACTGAGACAGTAACATTTACAGTAACAGCCACCCAGACTGAGACAGTAACATTTACAGTAACAGCCACCCAGACTGAGACAGTGAGTAACATTTACAGTAACAGCCACCCAGACTGAGACAGCGAGTAACATTTACAGTAACAGCCACCCAGACTGAGACAGCGAGTAACATTTACAGTAACAGCCACCCAGACTGAGACAGTAACATTTACAGTAACAGCCACCCAGACTGAGACAGCGAGTAACATTTACAGTAACAGCTACCCAGACTGAGATAGTGAGTAACATTTACAGTAACAGCCACCCAGACTGAGACAGTAACATTTACAGTAACAGCCACCCAGACTGAGACAGTAACATTGACAGTAACAGCCACCCAGACTGAGATAGTGAGTAACATTTACAGTAACAGCCACCCAGACTGAGATAGTGAGTAACATTTACAGAAACAGCCACCCAGACTGAGACAGTGAGTAACATTTACAGTAACAGCCACCCAGACTGAGATAGTGAGTAACATTTACAGAAACAGCCACCCAGACTGAGACAGTGAGTAACATTGACAGTAACAGCCACCCAGACTGAGATAGTGAGTAACATTTACAGTAACAGCCACCCAGACTGAGACAGTAACATTTAGAGTAACAGCCACCCAGACTGAGACAGTAACATTGACAGTAACAGCCACCCAGACTGAGACAGTAACATTGACAGTAACAGCCGCCCAGACTGAGACAGTGAGTAACATTTACAGTAACAGCCACCCAGACTGGGACAGAGTAACATTTACAGTAACAGCCACCCAGACTGGGACAGAGTAACATTTACAGTAACAGCCACCCAGACTGGGACAGAGTAACATTTACAGTAACAGCCACCCAGACTGGGACAGAGTAACATTTACAGTAACAGCCACCCAGACTGAGACAGTAACATTGACAGTAACAGCAGCCCAGACTGAGACAGTGAGTAACATTTACAGTAACAGCCACCCAGACTGGGACAGAGTAACATTTACAGTAACAGCCACCCAGACTGGGACAGAGTAACATTTACAGTAACAGCCACCCAGACTGGGACAGAGTAACATTTACAGTAACAGCCACCCAGACTGGGACAGAGTAACATTTACAGTAACAGCCACCCAGACTGGGACAGAGTAACATTTACAGTAACAGCCACCCAGACTGGGACAGAGTAACATTTACAGTAACAGCCACCCAGACTGGGACAGAGTAACATTTACAGTAACAGCCACCCAGACTGGGACAGAGTAACATTTACAGTAACAGCCACCCAGACTGGGACAGAGTAACATTTACAGTAACAGCCATCCAGACTGAGACAGTAACATTTACAGTAACAGCCACCCAGACTGGGACAGAGTAACATTTACAGTAACAGCCACCCAGACTGGGACAGAGTAACATTTACAGTAACAGCCACCCAGACTGAGACAGCCACGGATGGGTAGCGGTTTGGATCAGGAATTGGCTAGCTGTAAGAAGACAGGGTGGTGGTTGATGGGAAATATTCATCCTGGAGTTCAGTTACTAGTGGTGTACCGCAAGGATCTGTTTTGGGGCTACTGCTGTTTGTCATTTTTATAAATGATCTGGATGAGAGCGTAGAAGGATGGGTTAGTAAATTTGCGGATGACACTAAAATCGGTGGAGTTGTGGACAGTGCGGAAGGTTGTTGCAGGTTACAGAGGGACATAGATAAGCTGCAGTGCTGGGCTGAGAGGTGGCAAATGGAGTTCAATGTGGAAAAGTGTGAGGTGATTCACTTTGGAAGGAGTAACAGGATTACAGAATATTGGGCTAATGGTAAGATACTTGGTAGTGTGGATGAACAGAGAGATCTCGGTGTCCATGTGCATAGATCCCTGAAAGTTGGCACCCAGGTTGATAGGGTTGTTAAGAAGGCATACAGAGTGTTAGCTTTTATTGGTAGAGGGATTGAGTTTCGGAGCCAGGAGGTCATGTTGCAGCTGTACAAAACTCTGGTGCGGCCGCACTTGGAGTATTGCGTACAGTTCTGGTCACCGCATTGTAGGAAGGATGTGGAAGCATTGGAAACGGTGCAGAGGAGATTTACTAGGATGTTGCCTGGTATGGTGGGACGGTCTTATGAGGAAAGGCTGAGGGACTTGAGGTTGTTTTTGTTGGAGAGAAGAAGGTTAGGAGGTGACTTAATAGAGGCATACAAGATGATCAGAGGATTAGACAGGGTGGACAGTGAGAGCCTTTTTCCTCGGATGGTGATAGCTAGCACGAGGGGACATAGCTTTAAATTGAGGGGTGATAGATATAGGACAGATGTCAGAGGTAGGTTCTTCACTCAGAGAGTGGTAAGGGCGTGGAATGCCCTGCCTGCAGCAGTAGTGGACTCGCCAACATTAAGGGCATTTAAATGGTCATTGGATAAACATATGGATGATATTGGAATAGTGTAGGTTAGATGGTCTTTAGATTGGTTTCACTGGTCGGCGCAACTTCGAGGGCCGAAGGGCCTGTACTGCGCTGTAATGTTCTATGTTCTATGACTGGGACAGAGTAACATTTACAGTAACAGCCACCCAGACTGAGAAAGTTTGCCAAACCGTGGCAGCGAGCAATGTGGGTCAGAAGAGGAACATCAGAGCTTTGTGTCGCTGTGGAGATCTGGCGGAATGCTGTGAATAGCAGAGAACAATCAATTTCAGCCTCCATTTGTTGCTCTGTGTTGGAGGCAACTTTGTCTCATCATCGGTACTTCATGTTTAAAATAAAAAGTGAAAAGTCAGGTGTAATAGATAATATTTAATCACAAAGTGAACTTCTGGAATAAAAGCTTGTTTATGTCTATCTTCGGAGTATGCCTTTGATTGAAGATGTAAATTTATTTTTATATTGTTTTCTGTTGTTGCACGTCTTGTACCCCAGGTTTGATTTCTGTTGATTTGTTTGGGGAAGGGGGTTGGTGTGTTTGGGTATCAGCGCTGTTCCTAGCTTGAGCACATCTTGAATAATATAGTCTTAGAGTTTCTCTCAGAATTAGATGCCCCACATACTAGCTTGTTTGTCTTGTTGTTACTGATCTGCCACCAGTCTGATGAATTTGAGCTCAGGGATGGAATTTACCAGTTGCATCTATGGCAGATTGACATCAATTAGGAATGCAGTGGCAAGGAGCCGGACTCATAGCAGAGACCTGTGGTCATGACCACCAAGTAAATTGGCTGTTTATCCAGAATTCCTACAATCTCTGGACTTCCAGCTGTTCTGTGCATGTAAGGATAAGTGTGATTGTAGTTACCCCATTTTAAAATCTCTTTTTCTTTGCAGCAGAAGCAAGTTTTTGTCCTGACAAGTCAGTACATGTGAATAATTCCCACCCATCCTTGTCTGTTGCTCTGCCATTTTATCCGTTGCTGAATAGGTTCCACTTCTATTCTCTGGCAGGATTTGACTGAACCGGATTGTTGAATTTACATACGAGACCGATTGATGGGCCGTCAGCATGTTGCAGTGACTGTGGGCTGGGAATAATGTTACTGCACCATACTGGCACTCTGAAACGTATCATTTAGGAATTGCATGTCGGTGGTCAGATGTGAAAAAGAAGTAATGCATTCCAAATCTTCGCCGTCAATCAGCCTTGTTGTCTCAGGCTAATCCAGAATGTTTGTGTTCTGCTAACCCCAAGCAATGCTTCTGATTCCATTTCCTCTCTACCACAAAAACCAGCTACTTCCACCTCCATTACATGGCCTCCGTCAGCCCCTGCTTCAACCCTGCTGCTACTGAAACCTTACTCTTTGATTGGTCTCTCATCCCATCCCAAAATTTGTAAATTTCAAAGAACAAAAAAAATTACAGCACAGGAACAGGCCCTTCGGCCCTCCAGGTCTGCACCAACCATGCTGCCCGACTGAACTAAAACCCCCCTAGACTTCCGGGGACCATATCGGTCCATTGCCATCCTATCCAAGACGCCCCTTAAAAGTCACTATTGTATCTGCTTTCACTACCTCCCCGTCAGCGAGTTCCAGCCACCCACCACCCTCTGTGTAAAATAAAAAAAACTTGCCTCGTACATCTCCTTTAAACCTCGCACCTTAAACCTGTGCCCCCTAGTAATTGACTCTTCCACCCTGGGAAAATGCTTCTGACTATCTGCTCTGTCCATGCCCCTCATAATCTTGTAGACTTCTATCAGGATCTTAGAGTCATAGAGGTTTACAGCATGGAAACAGGCCCTTCGGCCCAACTTGTCCATGCCGCCCTTTTTTTTAAAATCCGTAAACTAATCCCAATTGCCCGCATTTGGCCCATATCCCTCTATACCCATCGTACCCATGTAACTATCTAAATGCTTTTTAAAAGATAAAATTGTACCCGCCTCTACTACTACCTCTGGCAGCTTGTTCCAGACACTCACCACCCTCTGTGTGAAAAAGTTGCCCCTCTGGACACTTTTGTATCTCTCCCCTCTCACCTTAAACCTATGCCCTCTAGTTTTAGACTCCCCTACCTTTGGGAAACGATATTGACTATTCAGCTGATCTATGCCCCTCATTATTTTATAGACCTCTATAAGATCACCCCTCAGCCTCCTACACTCCAGAGGAAAATAGTCCCAGTCTATTCAGCCTCTCCTTATAACTCAATCCATCAAGTCCCGGTAGCATCCCAGTAAATCTTTTCTGCACTCTTTCTAGTTTAATAATATCCTTTCTCTAATAGGGTGACCAGAATTGCACACAGTATTCCAAGTGTGGCCTTACCAATGTCTTGTACAACTTCAACAAGACGTCCCAACCCCTGTATTCAATGTTCTGACTGATGAAACCAAGCATGCTGAATGCCTTCTTCACCACTCTGTCCACCTGTGACTCCACTTTCAAGGAGATATGAACAAGTACCCCTAGATTACTTTGTTCTGCAACTCTCCCCAACGCCCTACCATTAACTGAGTAAGTCCTGCCCTGGTTCAATCTACCAAAATGCATCACCTCGCATTTGTCTAAATTAAACTCCATTTACCATTCGTCAGCCCACTGGCCCAATTGATCAAGATCCCACTGCAATTGGAGATAACCTTCTTCACTGTTCACTATACCACCAATCTTGGTGTCATCTGCAAACTTACTAACCATGCCCCCTATATTCTCATCCAAATCATTAATATAAATGACAAATAACAGTGGGCCCAGCACTGATCCCTGAGGCACACCGCTGGTCACAGGCCTCCAGTTTGAAAAACAACTCTCTACAACCACCCTCCAGCTTCTGTCAAGAAGCCAATTTTGTATCCATTTAGATACCTCACCCTGGATCCCGTGAAATTTAACTTTATGCAACAACCTACCATGCGGTACCCTGTCAAAGGCCTTGCTAAAGTCCATGTAGACAACATCAACTGCACTGCCCTCATCTACCTTCTTGGTTACCCCTTCAAAGAACTCAATCAAATTTGTGAGACATGATTTTCCACTCACAAAGCCATGCTGACTGTCCCTAATCAGTCCTTGCATCTCTAAATACCTGTAGATCCTGTCTCTCAAAATACCTTCCAACAATTTACCCACCACAGGCGTGAGGCTCATTGGCCTGTAGTTCCCAGGCTTTTCCCTGCGGCCCTTTTTAAACAAAGGCACAACATTTGCCACTCTCCAATCTTCAGGCACCTCACCCGTGACTATCAATGATTCAAATATCTCGGCTAGGGGACCTGCAATTTCCTCCCTAGCCTCCCACAAATCTTGTAGACTTCTATCACCTCATCCAAAATTCTGCTGCCTGTATCCTGTCCCAAGCAAGCCCCGTTCATCTATAACCCGGTCTTGCTGATCTTCACTAGTTCTCCAATGTCTGAAATTTTAAGTTTAGATTTAAACCCCATCATGGAATTTTTGTCAGCTTTGCATTGCCCCTTTCTAATATCTCTTTCTTTGGCTCACATCCATTTTATCTGTAACTGTGAAGCTCTTCAGGATGTGTTTCCATGTTAAAGAGATTGTTTCGTTGGCCAAATTACCTCTTGTTGTTCCAGCAGTTTCTTGTGTTGTTATTGCGCAGCCAAAGGTATTTGAAAGACATGATAAGAAACTAAACAAATTAAATTGCAGGTTGTCTGAGGCCAGGCATTTCCCAAGAAGTCCCACTCAATAACTTTGATAGCTGCTTATAGAATGCTGTAGCTGAAGCTTGGAGAGTTCCTACCTTTTATATTGAGTGGTGATGCATTAGTCACATTTATCCCTTTTACTCTATGGAAATGTGCAAGTATGAGACTTTCTGTCAGACTTATCCTTTGAGCCAAAGAACAACTGAAGTTTGCTGTACAACAATCTTTGTAGCTTTTGGTTAATGCTGAAAATAGCTATAAAATCCACACATCTGTGATCCTCCAGTTATGTGATCACTGATACTCTAAAGTTTGTTTTGACTTTCCTTTCTTCTGTCATGAGGTCAGGAGAAAGCTGTATGTTTATGGTTTGTGTTCAGCTCCATTCAGAACTCCTCTATTCACTGAGGCAGTCATTGCCAATCTACAGCAAAGCAGGTCAGAAATATGTAACTGCCAAATCAATTGAGAGCTCAGCTGTTTCCTGTTTCCTTGCATTAGTAGCATCACCAAGCCCTCCGTCATTAATGCTTGAGGATTTTGGTTGACCAGAACTTGACTGGACCAGTCACAAACAAAGAACAATACAGCACAGGAACAGGCCCTTCGGCCCTCCAAGCCTGCACCGATCATGTGTTCCTAACTAGACCATCCGTTTGTATCCCTCTATTCCCAGTCTGTTCATGTGGCTATTTAGATAAGTCTTAAATGATCCTTGCGCTCAACCACCTTGCTTGGTAGTGCATTCCAGGCCCCCACCACCCTCTGTGTAAAATATGTCCCCCGTATATCTGTATTGAACCTTGCCCCCTTACCTTGACTTGTGACCCCTTCTGTTTGTTATTTCTGACCTGGGAAAAAGCTTTCAACTGTTCACCCTATCTAATTTTATCAACTTCTATTAGGTCGCCCCTCAACCTCCGTCTTTCCAGGGAGAACAACCCTGGTTTACTCAATCTCTCCTCATAGCTAATACCCTCCATACCAGGCAACATCCTGGTAAACCTTTTCTGCACTCTCTCCAAAGCCTCCATGTCCTTCTGGTAGTGTGGCGACCAGAACTGGACGCAGTATTCCAAATGTGGCCTAACCAACGTTCTATATAACTGCAACATCATATGCCAAGTTTTATACTCTATGCCCCGTCCAATAAAGGCAAGCATGCCATATGCCTTCTTCACCACCTTTTCCACCTGTGCTGCCATCTTTAAGGATCTGTGTATTTGCACACCCAGATCCTCCTGTGTTTCTATACTCCTGATGGTTCTGCCATTTATTGTATAGCTCCCCTTGCATTAGATCTACCAAAATGCATCACTTCGCATATATCTGCATTAAATTCCATCTGCCATTTCTCCGCCCAATTTTCCAGCCTATCTATATCCTGCTGTATTCTCTGACAATGTTCATCACTATCCGCAACTCCAGCAATCATTGTGTCGTCCGCAAACTTAGTAATCAGACCAGCTACATCTTCTTTCAAATCATTTATATATATCACAAAGAGCAGAGGTCCCAGTACAGAGCCCTACGGAACACCACTAGTCACAGACCTCCAATCAGAAAAAGACCCTTCCGCTGCTACCCTCTGTCTTCTATGGCCAAGCTAGTTCACCTTTGATCCCGTGAGATTTAACCTTTTGCACCAGCCTGCCATGAGGGACCTTGTCAAATGCTTTACTAAAATCCATGTAGACGACATCCACGGTCCTTCCCTCGTCAATCATTTTTGTCACCTCAAAAAAAATCAACCAACTTTGTGAAGCATGACCTCCCATGTACAAAACCATGCTGTCTGTTTCTAACAAGACCATTCAGTTCCAAATGTGTATAGATCCTATCTCTAAGAATCTTCTCCAACAATTTCCCTACCACGGACGTCAAGCTCACTGGCCTATAATTACCCGGATTATCCTTGCTACCCTTCTTAAATAACAGTACCACATTTGCTATCCTCCAATCCTCTGGGACCTCACCTGTGTCCAATGAAGAAACAAAGATTTCTGATAGAGGCCCAGCAATTTCATCTCTTGTCTCTCTCAGTAATCTAGGACAAATGCCATCTGGCCCTGGGGATTTGTCGACCATAATGCTTCCAAAAACACCTAACACTTCCTCCCTTGTAATTGAGGTTTGTTCTAACGGGTCTACACATCGCTCTGAGACACTACCAATCAACGTGTCCCTCTCCTTTGTGAATACTGATGCAAAGTATTCATTTAGGATCTCACCTACTTCCTTGGGTTCTAAGCATACTTCCCCTCCTTTGTTCTTGAGAGGTCCAACTCTTTCCCTGACAACCCTCTTGTTCCTAATGTATGTATAAAATGCCCTGGGATGCTCCTTAATCCTGTCTGCCAAGGACATTTCATGACCACGATTTGCCCTTCTAACTAATACTGAATGTTTTTTTTGCATCCGTATTTACTAAGAAAACGAGCATGGAGTCTCCGGAAATAGGGCAAACAGGTAGGGAGGTCATGGAACCTTTACAGATTGAAGGGGAGGAGGTGCTTGCTGTCTTGAGGCAAATCAGAGTGGATAAATCCCCAGGACCGGACAGGGTATTCCCACGGACCTTGAGGGAAGCTAGTGTTGAACTTGCAGGGGCCCTGGCAGACATATTTAAAATGTTAGTATTCACGGGGGAGGTGCCGGATGATTGGAGGGTGGCTCATGTTGTTCCGTTGTTTAAAAAAGGTTCCAAAAGAAATCCGGGAAATTATAGGCCAGTAAGTTTGAAGTCGGTAGTGGGCAAGTTATTGGAAGGTGTGATAAGGGATAGGATCTACAAATATTTGGATAGACATGGACTTGTTAGGGAGAGTCAACATGGCTTGTGCGTGGTAGGTCATGTTTGACCAATCTATTAGAGTTTTTCGAGGAGGTTACCAGGAAAGTGGATGAAGGGAAGGTGGTGGATGTTGTCTATCTGGATTTCAGCAAGGCCTTTGACAAGGTCCCTCATGGGAGGTTAGTTAGGAAGGTTCAGTCGCTGGGTATACATGGGGAGGTAGTAAATTGGATTAGACACTGGCTCAATGGAAGAAATGATGTGGAGATGCCGGCGTTGGACTGGGGTAAGCACAGTAACAAGTCTCACAACACCAGGTTAAAGTCCAACGGGTTGGACTTTAACCTGGTGTTGTGAGACTTGTTACTGTATCAATGGAAGAAGCCAGAGAGTGGTTGTGGAGGATTGTTTCTCTGAGTGGAGGCCTGTGACTAGTGGTGTGCATGATGTGGAGATGCCGGCGTTGGACTGGGGTGAACACGGTAAGAAGTCTCACAACACCAGGTTAAAGTCCAACAGGTTTATTTGGTAGCAAATACCATAAGCTTTCGGACCACTGCTCACATTTCCACTCCATCTGACGAAGGAGCAGTGCTCCGAAAGGTTATGGTATTTGCTACCAAATAAACCTGTTGGACTTTAACCTGGTGTTGTGAGACTTCTTACTAGTGGTGTGCCGCAGGGATCGGTGTTGGGTCCATTGTTGTTTGTCATCTATATCAATGATCTGGATGATAATGTGGTAAATTGGATCAGCACATTTGCTGATGATACAAAGATTGGAGGTGTAGTGGACAGTGAGGAAGGTTTTCAAAGCTTGCAGAGGGATTTGGACCAACTAGAAAAATGGGCTGAAAAATGGCAAATGGAATTTAACGCAGACAAGTGTGAGATATTGCACTTTGGAAGGACAAACCAATATAGAACGTACAGGGTAAATGGTAGGACCTTGAAGAGTGCAGTTGAACAGAGGGATCTGGGAATACAGGTACAGAATTCCCTAAAAGTGACGTCACAGGTGGATGGGGTCATAAAGAGTGCCTTTGGTACATTGGCCTTTATAAATCGAAGTATCGAGTATAAAAGTTGGAGTGTTATGGTAAGGTTATATAAGGCATTGGTGAGGCTGAATTTAGAGTATTGTGTACAGTTTTGGTCACCTAGTTACAGGAAGGATGTAAATAAGGTTGAAAGAGTGCAGAGAAGGTTCACAAGGATGTTGCCGGGACTTGAGAAGCTGAGTTTCAGAGAGAGATTGAATAGGTTGAGACTTTATTCCCTGGAGCGTAGAAGAATGAGGGGAGATTTGATAGAGGTGTATAAGACTTTGATGGGTATAGATAGAGTGAATGCAAGCAGGCTTTTTCCGCTGAGGCTAGGGGAGCAAAAAACCAGAGGGCATGGGTTAAGGGTAAAAGGAGAAAAGTTTAAAGGGAATATTAGGGGGGCTTCTTCACGCAGAGAGTGGTGGGAGTGTGGAATGAGCTGCCGGATAAAGTGGTAAATGTGGGGTCACTTTTAACATTTAAGAAAAACTTGGACTGGTTCATGGATGAGAGGGGTGTGGAGGGATATGGTCCAAGTGCAGGTCAGTGGGACTAGGCAAAAAATGGTTCGGCACAGACAAGAAGGGCCAAAAGGCCTGTTTCTGAGCTGTAATTTTCTATGGTTCTAGCTCCCTGTTTGAGTTCTTTTCTACTTTCTCTGTATTCCTCCAGTGCTTCATCTGTTTTTAGCTGCCTGGACCTTATGTATGCCTCTTTTTTCTTTTTGATTAGACCCACAATTTCTCTGGTTATCCACGGCTCTCAAATCCTACCTTTCCTATCCTTCCTCTTTACAGGCACATGCCTGTCCTGCACTCCTTTCAACTGTTCCTTCAAAGACTCCCACATGCCAGATGTGGATTTACCCTCGAACAGCCTCTCCCAATCAACAGCCACCAAATCCTGCCTAATCCGGCTGTAGTTAGCCTTCCCCCAATTCAGCGCCTTACCCATAGGACAACACTCATCCTTTTCCATGACTATCCTAAAGTTTACAGAATTGTGGTCACTGTTCGCCACATGTTCCCCCACTGAAACTTTGATGACCTGACCGGGCTCATTCCCCAGTACTAGGTCCAGTATAGCCCCCTCTCTAGTTGGACTATCAACATATTGTTCCAAGGAACCTTCCTGGACACATTTTACAAATTCCTTCCCGGCTGGACCCCCAGCCCTAAGGGATTTCCAGTCTATACGAGGGAAATTAAAGTCTCCCACTACAACAACCCTATTTTTTCTGCACCTGTCCAGAATCTCCTTACATATCCGTTCCTCAACTTCCCGTGGGCTGTTGGGAGGCCTGTAGTATACCCCCAGCATAGTGACTGCGCCCTTCCTGTTTCTGAGCTCTATCCACAGTGTCTCGTTACATGATCCTTCTAAATTGTCTACCCTCTGTACCGCTGCAATATGCTCCCTAACCAGTATTGCTACTCCCCCACCTCTTCTAGCCCCCCCTCTGTCTCGCCTAAAACACTTATACCCCGGAATATTCAGCTGCCAGTCCTGTCCTTCTTTTAACCAAGTCTCCGTCTCCGCAACCACATCCAAGTTCCGCGCAAGCATTAAGGCTCTAAGTTCATCTGTCTTGCCCGTGACGCTCCTTGCATTGAAGCTGATGCACTCCAAACCTCCAGGCCCATTGAGTTCATCCTCCCCCAGAATGCTCTTCCTCTTAGATAGCCTTGTCTTGGCCCCGTGTTCGTTCCCAGTCTTTATGCTTATTGACCTATTGTTCTGATCCCCACCCCCCTGCCACATTAGTTTAAACCCACCTGAACCACACTAGCAAACCTCCCAGCCAGGATATTGGTGCCCTCCAGTTCAGGTGTAACCCGTCCTTCTTGTACAGGTCCCATCCTCCCCGGAAGACTTCCCAGTGATCCACGAATCTGAAACCCTCCCTCCTGCACCAGTTCTTTAGCCACGCGTTCAGCTGTACAATCTCCCTGTTCCTAGCCTCACTAGCATGTGGCATGGGGAGCAATCCAGAGATTGCTACCCTAGAGGTCCTGCTTTTTAGCCTTCGACCTAACTCCCTAAATTGCTCTTGCAGGACCTCCCTGCTCTTT
Organism: Mustelus asterias; assembly: GCF_964213995.1. Lineage (NCBI taxonomy): Eukaryota > Metazoa > Chordata > Chondrichthyes > Carcharhiniformes > Triakidae > Mustelus > Mustelus asterias. The sequence continues at coordinate 2,746,499 of NC_135803.1, forward strand.
CTGCCTACGTCATTTGTACCAATGTGGACAATGACGTCTGTCTGATTACCCTCCACTTTTAGAATGCTTTCAACCCGCTCAGAGACATCCAGGACCCTGGCACCAGGGAGGCAGACTACCATCCTGGAGTCTCATTCGCGCCCACAGAACAGCCTGTCTGTGCCTCTAACTATTAAGTCCCCCACTACTATTGCTCTCCTATTCTCCCCCTTTCCCTTCTGAGCCACAGAGCCCGACTCCGTGCCAGAGACCTGGTCACCGTGGCTTACCCCTGGAAGGTCATCACCCCCCACTGTATCCAAAACGCTATACTTATTTTGGAGGGGAACAACCACAGGGGATCCCTGCACTGACTGCTTCCTCCCCTCCCCTCTCCTGACTGTCACCCAGCTAGCTTCGTTTTTAGGTGTTATCACTTCCCAATAACTGCTATCTATCACCGCCTCTGCCTCCCGAATGATCCGAAGTTCATCCAGTTCCAGCTCCAATTCCCTGAGGCGGACTGTGAGGAGATGGAGCTGGGTGCACCTCCCACAGGTGAAGTCAGCAGGGTCACTAATGGTGTCCCTTACCTCCCACATCCTGCAAGAGGAGCATTGAACTGCCCTAACTGCCATCCTCTCCACCCAAAACTCCCAACAAGATAACATGTCAGTGCCATGTCTCTGATAGCCAATTAGAGGCTGGGTACTCTGTAACAAATGGGTCACTTATTGATCCCTGAAAATCTCTGCACCATCCACAACACTGAGTCAAGAATGTGATGAAAATCTCACCATTCATCAGGATGATATGGCTGCAAAAAACACTCCGGAAAGTCAACGTCATCCAGAACAGAGAACTTGAATGGAGTACCTATTTCTGAACACTATCTATCTCCCTTCATCATTGGGATACAGTTTGTATGAGGCGTAGATTACATTTTGATTTATTATTGTCACATGTATTAGTATACAGTGAAAAGTATTGTTTCTTGTGCACTATACAGACAAAGCATTCCATACTTAGAGAAGGAAAGGAGTGCAGAGAATGTAGTGTTACAGTCATAGCTAGGGTGTAGAGAAAGATCAACTTAATGCGAGGTAGATCCATTCAAAAGTCTGATGGCAGCAGGGAAGAAGCTATTCTCGAGTCAGTTGGTTCGTGACCTCAGATGTTTGTATCTTTTTCCTGATGGAAGAAGGCGGAAGAGAGTAAGTCTGGGGTGCGTGGGGTACTTGATTATGCTGGCTCCTTTTCCGAGGCAGCGGGAAGTGTAGACAGAGTCAATGGATGGAAGGCTGGTTTGCGTGATGGGCTGGGCTTCGTTTAGAACCCTTTGGAGTTTCTTGCGGTCTAGGGCAGAGCAGGAGCCAGACCGAGCTGTGATACAACCAGAAAGAATGCTTTCTATGGTGCATCTGTAAAAGTTGGTGCGAGTCATAGCGGACATGCCAAGTTTCCTTAGCCTCCTGAGAAAGTAGAGGTGTTAGTGGGCTGTCTTAACTATAGCGTTGGCATGGAGGGAGCCACAACAGGTTGTTGGTGATCTGGGCACCTAGAAACTTGAAACTCTCGACTATTTCCACTCCATCCCCTTTGATGTAGACAGGGGCATGTTCTCCACTACGCTTCCTGAAGTTGATGACTATCTCCTTTGTTTTACTGACATTGAGGGAAAAATTATTGTTGTCGCACCAGTTCACCAGATTCTCTATCTCTTTCCTGTACTCTGCCTCATTGTTTGAGATCCAACCCACTACGGTGGTGTCATCAGAAAACTTGAAAACGAATTGGAGGGGAATTTGGACACACAGTCACAAGTGTATAAGGAGTATAGTAAGAAGTCTCACAACACCAGGTTAAAGTCCAACAGGTTTATTTGGTAGCACGAGCTTTCGGAGCGCTGCTCTTTCATCAGTTCACTCACCTTCTCCCTGAGACCTTTGGCACCCAGATGGACAAGAGCAATGAAGGAAAGAACACCATAGGCTTCATATTCCTATCCAAAGCGTACACAATTATGACTTGGACTTTTACCATTCCTTTGCTGAGGCACATCCTGGGTTTCTTTATCTAATACCTTTTGAGGAAGTGACCATGGTGATTAATAGATTAAATGGAAGTTTTCAAAATGGTAATGGTCTTTGATTGGAGTTCAACGGGTGAAACTATTCCCGCTGGCAGGAGGGTCAGTAACCAAAGGGCACAGATTTAAGATAATCGGCAAATGAACCAGAGGAGAGGTGAAAAGCACCATCAGCATCGGGACTACAAGAAGAAGCTTCACCACCTTTTAGAGCAACAAGGAATGGGCAAAGTCACACATATCCCAAGAACAAACAACAAAAAAGTTTCAGTTCTCTGTCAATACTGTTTGTTTCTGCTGAGTTTATGCAGGGTCTTTCTATCTCGTTGCCCATTTCATCTAAATGCTGTGGGGAAACCTTTAGCGGTAAGGTAGGATTAAATAAGCAATGTGCGCCGTGTCATGGTTTTGTGTGTATCTGTCAGGGGTTCCTGGGGGTGTGTCGGTGCATGTAGTGCATCTCGGGAGAGGGGGCCCCTGGCGGGAGACATTTCTGTATTAATGGAAGAGATTTCATTTTGTGTGGAGAGTGGCTTGTGGATATCTGTAGCAATCTGTCAGAGACTATGGCTATCTGGACAGACTCTGGTAAACCTGTGATACCTGGATGGTACTGTGTTCGTGAATAGGCCCCTGGAACCCTTCTGTGTGCTTGGACCAGCCTCCTGGATGCTGTGGGTATCTGTAGATGTCACTCAAAGACTGTGAGCAGCTGTAGGCAAACTCCTATACAGAAAGCTTGAAAATCACCAGTGTAGCCTGTTCACCCTCACTGGTTGATGGAAACCAAAAAAATAGAGGGAAACCATCAGAGGGAAACTTATTCGTGAAGCTAACTTCACGAATAAGTCTCCCTCAGATGGTTTCTCCATCAGAGTTTTAGATGGCTGCTGTTGAAGAACCTTTCCCGTTTTGTTTAATATACAAAATATAGAGCAGGAAAGCTGAACAGCAAAATTCTCGTGTTCCCTCCACCTCCCATCCCAGAGTAGCAGAGCCTATCACATCTCTTTCCAGAGGCTGCTGCAGGGTGATATTTTAATTTTAGCATTTTACATGAGAATTTCACAAGAGTCAGTAAGTAATACTGCTTGATATTAGGAAACCTGTCATAATTTACAATCCAATCCACAAGCCAGGCTGACATTTCAAGTCAAGATGAAAGTAATCTTCCCCGGTTGTGGTTAGATTATATTACTCCTTGCTCCATTTGCAGGAGGCTCCACTATTTGCACAGTTTTGACTACTTGTGTACCATTTTTGCACAGTTCTGCATCAGCCTTGAAGTGTCTGTCTTGGCTCAGTTGGCAGCGCTGTCACCTCTGAGTCAGAGGGCATGGATTCAAGTCCCATTCGTCAGCACAAAATCTGAACTGATAATCTGGTGCAGTACTGACGGAACGCTGTACTATTGGAGGTGCCCACTTTACGATTGGATGTTATGCAGATGGGGCATCGGTTATTTAAGGGAGACCATTTGGAAGAAGAGAAAGGCAGGTTCCCCTCAGTGTCCTGGCCAATGTTTATCCATCAGTTAATCTTAAAGAAATAGATTATTTGGTCATTACTGTTTTTATATCCTTTATCTGCTCAAATTAACACAGTTCCCTGTAGCAAAGAGTGAGAGTCCAGACAGTTGTGATGCCAGGATTTGGGACATCTGCTCAGGGCGAGAGAGGAGTTTGTAATGGGGGTGGGAGGGTCCAGTTGTTCTGGTCCTTATAGGTACCAATGACATAAGGAGAACAAGAAAAGAGGTCCTGCATAGAAAGTAAGGAGCTAGGCACTTAATTAAAAAACAGAACCTCAAAGGTAATTTTTAGGGTTCCAGACCAGAACCTCAAGTTGCATCATGAAGCCAGACTAGACCACAGCAATTTTTCTATTTTGGCATTAATGTGAGGAAAGGATACTTCCTTCCAGGAATAGTTCCACTGACAAATTAGGGATCTCTTAAAACAAATTTTAAAACAAACTTTATTTAATAACACAGTTTAAATATAACTCTAACAAATAGATCATAGAATCCTACAGTGTAGAAGTGAACACTGTTTAAAAATGAAAAGGAAACAATTGGTTAGCGCTGCCGCTTCGCAGAGCCAGGGACCTGGGTTCAATTCCGGCCTTGGATCGGTGTCTGTGTGGTGTTTGCATGTCCTCCTCTGTCTGCGTGGGTTTCCTCCGGGTCTCCGATTTCCTCCCACACTCCAAAGATGTGCGGGTTAGGTGGATTGGCCATGCTAAATTGCCCTTTAGTGTCAGGGGGATTAGCAGGGTAAATATGTGGGGTTACGGGGATAGGGCCTGGGAGGGATTGTTGTCAATGCAGACTCGATGGGCCGAATGGGTTCCTTCAGCACTCTAGGGATTCTATGGACTCAGGAAACTTTAATTTCTAATTTATCGCTGTTTCAGTGCCAAATAAGCAACATTCCCCTTAGGCGTAAATGCCACTTTAAATACAGTTAGCAACCATAAATATATTTGCTATAATGAGTGTAGACAGCCTTGAAGCTTTCAGAGAGAAAGTGAGTTTCAGAAGCTTGCAAAGTCCTTCGAACTTCAACCAGGCTTCAATTGCAAACGGAATTGCTTTCTGCAAATGCGGTTTTTCTCTGCTACAGACCCAGAACTGCACACAAACCACGTTATTGCAGTTCCTGTCAACCACTCTAATCCAAAATCCCAGGGAACTTAAGTAATCAAAAGTCCGTTAACTTTACTTAACCATTTGCAGGGCTAAATGAATAAATATCCTGCCCTGCCAAAGTCTGAGTTGTACTCCCTCCAGACGTACCGACTACCTGTAGCATGAAGCTGAATTTGTAAACATACCCACATCAGTTGCACTACTATCATCACATAATCTTGAGATTATTACTTGAGCTATATACAAATTGCCATAGGCGATTACAGAGATGAATACGTGGGCCATAGACTGGTGGGAGAAGTGGCTTCAGGAGGAACTGGCACCAGTACTAAGTAAAGTGAAGTTTCAAAGTTTATTAATGTCACAAGTAGGCTTACATTAACACTAATGAAGTTACTGTGAAAATCCCCGAGCTATATCATTGGGACAGTCTACACCCGAACTGTCCTGGGGCCAGTGTTCTAGCTTGCCGCATGATTAGGAAAGTAGAGAGGATTTTAAACTAAATACATGGAGCAAGGGATCAAATTTTGGAAAATGTGGTATATCAAGTTCTTTGAAGAACCAGCATATGCTGTGGATAAAGGGGAACTGGGTGGATGTAATGTACTTAGATTTCCAGAAGACATTGGATAAGGTGCCACATCAAATGTTATTGTGAAAAATAAAAGCTCTTGGTGAAGGGGCAGCATATTGGCATGGATTGAAGATTGGCTAGCTACCAGGAAACAGAGGGTGGGCATAAATGAGTCTTTCTGGTTGACAGGATGTAACGAGTGTTGTGCCACAGGGTCAGAGCTGGGTCCCCAACTTAAAGTAAATGACTTCGATGAATGGACCAGAGATACGCTTGTGAAATTTACTGTTATTCAATGAGTTAAAAAGTGAACAGGGTGGATAGAGAGCAGCTGTTCCCCTTAGTTGAAGGTTCAATTATGAGGGGACACAAGTTAAAAGTGAGGAGTAGGAGGTTTAGAGGGGATTTGAGAAAAAACTTTTACTCAGAAGGTAGTGAGGGTCTGGAATGCGCTGCCTGGGCGGGTGGTGGAGGCGGGATGCCTCACACCCTTTAAAAAGTACCTGGATGAGTACTTGGCACATCATAACATTCAGGGCGATGGGCCAAGTGGGATTAGGTGGGCAGGTCGGGGCCTTTCATGTGTCGGTGCCGACTCGATAGCTGAAGGGCCTCTTCTGCACTGTAGTATCCTGTGATTCTGTAAGATGTGAAGGCGTCTCAAGGAGGCTACACAGCGTAGGTTAAGTGAGTGGGCAAAGACCTGGTATAATGTGGAAAAATGTGAAATTGTCCATTTTGGCAGGAAGAATTTAAAAGTCGTATCTTAATGGTGAGTGATTGCAGCACCCTAAGATATGGAGGGATCTGGGTGTCTTAGTGCATGAATTCCAAAAGGCTTGTATACAGGTCCAGCAAGTAATTAGGAAAGCTAATCAAATATTATTTATTGCAAGGGGAATTGAATATAAAAGTAGGGAGATTATGCTTCAAGAACAAAAACAGAAAATGCTGGAAAAGCTCAGCAGGTCTGACAGCATCAGTGGAGAGAAATGAAGTGCCATCTTGACTCAAAACGTTGGCTCTATTCTCTCTCCACAGATGCTGTCAGACCTGCTGAGCTTTTGTTTCAGGTTCCAGCATCTACAGCATTTTGCCCTTGTTGAGAGATTATGCTTCATTTGTACAGAGCACTAGTGAGACCATATTTGGAGTACTGTGTATAGTATTGGTCTCCTTACTTATGGAAGGTTGTAAATACATCCTTGTAAGGTCAAGCTTATATCCACTGGAATTTAGAAGAGTAAGAGGTGACTTGACTGAAACATGTAAAATCCTGAGGTTGGCAGGGTGGATGTGGAGAGGATGTTTTCTCCTGTGGGAGAATCTAGATCTAGGGGCCACTGTTTAAAAATAAGGGCAGTAAGAACTCTCAACAGGTTTATTTGTTAGCACAAGCCACAAGCTTTCGGAGCGCTGCTCCTTCATCAGCTCCTTCTTGATGAAGGAGCAGCACTCCAAAAGCTTGTGGCTTGCACTAACAAATAAACCTGTTGGACTTTAACCTGGTGTTGTGAGACTTCTTACTGTGCTTACCCCAGTCCAACGCCAGCATCTCCACATCATTAAAAATAAGGTGTCAACCCATTTGGGACAAAGATGAGGAGGATGGAGAGTCTTTGCAATTCTGTTTCCACTGCCTTTGAGGAAGAGTCCTTGAATGTTTTTAAGGCAGAGATAGATTCTTGATGAGCAAGAGGATGAGAAGTTCTCGGGTGGAAATGTGAAGTTGAGGCATGGAATGGCAGAGCAACCCTGTAGGGCCCTGTGGCCTCCCCCTGCTCCAGTTCATATGTTTGTGTGTAAATTTACCATCAGGGTTCCTACATTGCAGCAGTGACCACAGTTGCTGTTAATGCCTTTGGGACATTCAGAGGTTAGGGAAGTTTCTGTATAAGGGGACATCCTTTCTGTTTCAGATGAGAAAGTGAGGTTGGCCAGATGCAGGTACGTATTGGCCCCGTGTTCGGGGTTGTAATCTTGCTTATTCATATTCTGCAATCTTCTGTTGTACTTGAACTTGCTGTTGCTCTGCAGTGGAGCGGAGATTTGAGTGATCCTCCAGGAAGATGGTTTTGATTGGGTCTCCATAGGCCTGAGCTAACAATTAGGAGAACATGCACTTGCTCTGAGACAGTAAAAGAAATGTTTTGCATTTTCAGGCAGATGAGAGTCAGTATGTGAAAGTTTTATCCCAACATGATTCATTCATTTGAATTTTGCAGCCCTGTTTTAAATGTCCAGCCGATTGACCTGTCCTTCAGCGATGAACCACATGAGGGGGTACCAGGCAATAGAATCGAGATCAGCATGGATGTGGTACGCATGCAAGATATGGAGCCCTTAGACCCAATGTGGGTGAGTACAGCTCCCTAGAGTTGGTGATTACTTATTCTCTGGATTCACTGTAATTATGTGCTGGTCCCTTATTGTTTTTTTCTCCATAGAAAGTGATTAAACATAAAAGTTTTGTTTTTAAAATAACTTTGTACCCATTAAGCTCTCTCCTGCTTACGCACATTCTGGCTCATGCACTCCTGTCAAGTGCTCTGCCGCTCCATGCTCACGTGCACTACTTCTCGCACTCTTGGTGCCTCCCTCTCTCATCCCCTCGCGCCCTGTGCCCCCGCACCGTCACTCTCATGACAATGACATCCTGTTCTAGTACAAGGTTTATATCACATTTGCACCTGGCACATGTTTGAATTGTCTGTAGAGCCCTTTGATGCTTTGTTCCTGATCAGGAGCTGTGCAAGCTGAGTAGAATAATTCCTTTGCTGAGTAAAGTTTGTCCAGTTTGAGGTTTGACAATAGATACTGGTATATATGCAAAATGTAGAGAATAAATAAAGGTGTAGTTTAACTTTCTGTAAGGTCCATGTCCTGATGGTGTATATTCTGATTTATGTTCCTCTGTGGTGAAACCATTCTGGACAGTTGTAAGCACATGTAGCTCTGCAATTAGGAAAGATCAAACATTTAAACAGGCATATCATGTACTATTTGGTGTGGTGAATCCACTCATTTCTCCTGGAAGAGTATGAACTGTATTTGGGAGACCGAAGAGTTTTTTTATTCTTTCATGTAATGTGGGTGTCACTGGCTAGATTAGCATTTTTATTGTTCATGGGAAGGTGGTGGTATGCTGCCTTGAACCACTGCAGTCCATGTGGCATATGGGGCTTCGTCAAAGAAACAAGTACAAGGCCTCATGGCAATGCCCTCGCTGTCATCCCTGGAGTCCTTCTCCCTGTGGCTGAAGAGCTCCTCACAGAACCGCAATGCAGATTCTGCCCACTAAAGGGCATAATGGACATGGTCTTCACTGCGCAGCAGCTACAAGAGAACTGCAGGAACAGCATCAACCCTTGGCCTTGTTTGACCTCTCAAAGGTCAACCATGAGGGATTATGGAGTGTCCTCATCTATTTCGGCTGCCCCCAAAAGTTTGTCACCATCCTCCTCTGCCTGCGCCATGACGACATGCAAACCGTGATCCTGAACAACGGATTCACCACAGACCCCATTCGCATTCGGACTGAGATCAAGCAAGGCTGTGTCATTGCACCAATGCTCTTCTCAATCTTCCTTGCTGCAGTGCTCCATCTTGCCCTCAGCAAGCTCCCCACTGGAGTGGAGCTCAACTACAGAACAAATGGGAATCCGTTCAACCTCTGCCGCCAGATCCAAGCTCGTCTCATCCTGTCATTGAACTATTGTGTGAAGGCAATGCTTGTACCTGCGCTGAGGCTGAGCTCCAAGACATCATCAACACCTTCACTGAGACACATGAGAGCATGTCTTACACTAAACATCCACAAGACAGGGGACCTCTACCAACCTGCCCCTGCAATGGTGCACTGCAAGGCTGTGTCCTCAGACCCTTACTATACTCTTTATACACTTATAAGGTGTGGCCAAATTCCCCTCCAATTCCATTTTCAAGTTTGCTGATGACACCACCGTAGTAAATTGGATCTCAAACAGTGACAACATTGAGTACAGGAGAGAGATACAGAATCTGGTGATATGGTGTATGAAAATAATCTCTCCCTCGATGTCAGTAAAACGAAGGAGATAGTCATCGACTTGAGGAAACATGGTGGAGCACGTGCCCTGTCTAAACCAACGGTGATGAAGTAGAAAGGGTCGAGAGCTTCAAGTTTCTAGGTGTTCCGATCACCAACAACCTGTCCTGGTCCCCATGCCGACACTAGTTAAGAAAGCCCACCAATGCCTCTACTTCCTCAGGAGGCTAAGGAAATTTGGCATGTCCACTACAACTTTTTCCAGCTTTTACAGCTGCATCATAGAAAACACCCTTTCTGCAAGAAACAGCAAAGTGTTGTGAACGAAGCCCAGTCCATCACACAAACCAGCCTCCCATCCATTGACTCTGTCTACACTTCCCGCTGTCTCGGAAAAGCAGCCAGCATAATCAAGGACCCCACGCATCCCAGACATTCTCTCTTCCACCTTCTTCCGTTGGGAAAAAGATACAAAAGTCTGAACCTACCATATATTAAGCTGATATTTCTCATCATTCTATCTGTAACTGCAACACTACTTTCTGCACTCTGCCCTTTCCTTCCCCCCTGTGTACTCTATGAATGGTATGCTTTGTCTGTATAGCGTGCAAGAAACAATACTCTTCACTGTATCCCAACACGTGTGACAAATAAGTCACACAGCACTGCTCTCCCACACCTCTGTTATCAAAATCCAGGACGAGGCCTTGGACAATGTGGACCACTTTCCATATCTTGGGAGCCTACTGTCAATAAGGGCAGACATCGATGACGAGGTTCAACACCGCCTTCAGTGTGCCAATGGAGAGGATAAATGCACCAATTTCAATGGTGCATCAGTTGGCAGGATACATGCACCAATGTCAATATTCTTGCTCAGGCTGACATCGCCAGCATTGACCACACTCAATCAGCTCTGCTGTGCGGGTCACATTGTCCGTAGCCTGACTCGAGACTCCTGAAATAAATGTTCTACTCAGAGCTTCGATACAGCAAGCCAATCTCAGGAGGACAGAGGAAACGCTTGAAGGACACCATCAAGCCTCCTTGAAAAAGTGCAACATCCCCACCTGGCCAGGGAATTCCTAGCCCAAGACTGATCGAAGTGGAGGAAATGCATCCAGGAAGGAGTTGAACACCTCGAGTTTCATCACCAAGAACAAGCTGAAGCCAAGCATAGACAGCGAAAGGAATGCATGGCAACCCAGAACCTCACCCACTCCTCCAACCACTGCCTGCCCCACCTGTGACAAAGACTGGAGTTCACACATTGGACTCTTCAGTCACCTGAGAATTCGTTTTTAGTGTGGGCTCAAATCATCCTTATCTCCGAGGGACTGCCTAAGAAGAAGAGGGAAGGAGTTCCAGGATTTTGATCCAGTGACAGTGAAAAAAACAGCGACATATTTCCAAGTCAGGATAGTGAGTGACTTGGAGAGGAAATTGCAGGTGATGGTGTTCTCATGCATCTGCTGCCGTTGTCTTTCTCAATGGTGGAGATCACAGATTTTGAATGTGCTGTTGAAGGAACCCTGGTAAGTTCCTGCAGTGCATCTTGTAGATGCTACACACTGCTGCCACTGTGAGTCAATGGTGGAGTGACTGAATGCTAAAGGTGTTGGATGGTGTACCAATCAAGTGGGTTGCTCTGTCCTGGATGATGTTGACCTTCTTGCTGTTGGCGCTGCACTTATCCATTCCATCACACTCCTGATTTGTGCCTTGTAGATGGTGGACAGGCTTTGGGGAGTCAGGAGATGAGTCACTCACTGCAGGATTCCCAGCCTCTGACCAGCTATTGTAAAGTTAAAGTTTATTTATTAGTCACAAGTAAGGCTTACATTAACACTGCAATGAAGTCACTGTGAAAATCACCTAGTTGCCACAATACAGCGCCTGTTCGGGTCAACGCACCTAACCAGCACTTATTTCAGAATGTGGGAGGAAACCGGAGCACCTGCAGGAAACCCACGCAGACACGGGGGGAACATGCAGACTCCACACAGACAGTGACCCAAGCTGGGAATTGAACCCAGGTCTCTCGTGCTGTGAAGCAGCTGTGCTAACCACTGTGCTATCATGCCGCCTTGTAGCTACAGTTGGTTAGCTCAGTTGGCTGGACAGTTGGTTAGTGATGCAGAGCAATGCTGACAGCGCGGGTTCAATTTCCATACTGACTAAGGTTATTCATCAAGGCCTCACCTTCTCAAACTTGCCCCTCACCTGAGGTGTGGTGATCCTCAGGTTAAATCACCACTTGTCAGCCTATGGTCATCTGGGACTATGGTGACTTTACCTTTTACCTATTTACATGAACATAAGAACTAGGAGCAGGAGTAGGCCATCTGGCCCCTCGAGCCTGCTCCGCCATTCAATAAGATCATGGCTGATCTTTTCGTGGACTCAGCTCCACTTACCCACCTACTCACCATAGCCCTTAATCCCTTTACTGTTCAAAAATTTATCTATCCTTGCCTTAAAAACATTCAATGAGGTAGCCTCAACTGCTTCACTGGGCAGGGAATTCCACACATTCACAACCCTTTGTGTGAAGAAGTTCCTCCTCAACACAGTCCTAAATCTGTTTCCCCTTATTTTGAGGCTATGTCCCCTAGTTCTGGTTTCACTCGCCTGTGGAAACAACCTCCCTGCTTCTATCTTATCTATTTCCTTCATAATTTTATATGTTTCTCGAAGATTCCCCCTTCATTCTTCTAAATTCCAATGAGTATAGCCCCATCTACTCAGTCTCTCCTCATAAGCCAACCCTCTCAACTCCGGAATCAACCTAGTGAATCTCCTCTGCACCCCCTCTCGTGTCAGTATATCCTCTCTCAAGTAAGGAGACCAAAACTGTACACAGTACTCCAGGTGTGGCCTCACCAGTACCTTATACAGCTGCACCATAATCTCGCTGTTTTTAAACTCCATCCCTGTAGCAATGAAGGACAGAATTCCATTTGCCTTCTTAATTACCTGCTGTACCTGCAAACCAACTTTTTGTGATTCCTGCACAAGGACACCCAGGTACCTCTGCACAGCAGCATGCTGCAATTTTTTACCATTTAAATAATAGTCCACGTGACTAGTCCAGTTCAGTTTCTGGTCAATGGTAAGCCACAAGATGTTCATAGTGGGGTATTCAGCGATGGTAATGGCATTGAATGTCAAGGGAGTTGGTTAGATTCTCTGTTATTGCAGATGGTCATTGCCTGGCACTTGTGAATGTTATTACTGTACTCATTGCAGCTCATTGTATTCAGGGACTTCATCCTATTCTCAGGAGGTGAGGGGTAACAGTTCCAAGCAGGCTCACTGGGCTGAATGGTCTTTTTCTGTATCATTCTATAACTGTTGATTACTATCCTGAGAAGATGGTAGGTTAGCTTTCTTAGGTTGTAATTGATGGTTCTAACTGGTACTTAAGCAACCTCTTCAGACAACATTTAAAGTCAACCTTGTACTGTTGGAAAGGCTTACTTCACTTACTTCACTGAAAGATATTAGTGACCCAGCTGGATTTTTACAAGCCTGAAGCTTTCATAGTCATTTTACGATGCAGTTACAGTTGTACGTTTTAATCAGAAGGCGGTTAACATCAGCTGGTTATTTTTATACCTATTTTCTATATTTTAATCTCTCTGCAGCTGACATGCACCTCCAGAAAAAAGCTTGGAGTTACTTTTACAATGTGAAACTTTAGCATAAGACTCCAGTTTCACATGTTTCAGTTGAAGATGGTGAGGTTTTGAAAACACAAGCTCTGGGGATGGTCCAACACCATCATCATTATATCAGTGTACAGGACATAGCCATGTTTGAACAAAGGCTGCAACTGACAGTACTTTAATATCTGATCAATATTTCTCTCCCTCATCACCCCCCCCCCCCCCCCCCCACCTCCCCCCCACCCCTCCCCACCAACCCCCGGAAAAGCTTGAGGTTATTCTTAAAATTTGGTTGAAGTTTCAATGGTTGAAACTAAAGAGATTAATTTTCTTCAGCTGCTGTTTATGGGTGTTGTTAACTATTTTCCAACCTGAGTCTGAGAGGATCCCTTTCTGTTAGCTTTTCGAACCGTCAATAATAGATCCACATAGAAAGTGAGCTGTTTGTCACGTTGAGTCTGAACCATCTTCGTCAAAGAATCATCCAGTTCGTTCCATTCATTTGCTGTGCCACATTCTGTGTTTCTATTGGACCTTGTGGTGAATGGATCCTATGTAGATGTTTGTGTGTGTGTGGGAGATGGTGTATTTACAGGAGTGCAGCATTGTTGAAAGGTAAAGCCCTATCAATTCATGGACCTGACCTGACCCAACCTGACACCAGAGGAGTGAGGACTATGCTTCAGTTCGGAATATTTTCATGTCTTAACACCATATTTCTACTCCCTGTACAGCCAATCTAACACTGTGGATGCAGAGAGATTTCTTGCCTGCAGAGCACTTGAAACCGACTGTGGACAGCGAGCTTACTGTTAATATTTAACATAATTCCTCTATCCTTCAAAATGAAAGCTGAACAACCACGGGAACTACTGCCCTCTGACTATACAAACACAGCTGGGTACCTGCTCCCCCCTGGAATCTACTAGGGGGTCATCCAAAGTAGCTGCTCAGGTTGATAAAAAGGCCTGCAGACATAGGGCAGCTAAGAACTGAGCTGTTGTAGAGGGAGAAATCGGCTCACTGTGTAAGACCAGCTTTTGATAATTGAAGACTGACAATTGATACATTTGGAATACTGTGTCCAATTCTGGTCACCACACTACCAGAAGGATGTGGAGGCTTTGGAGAGAGTACAGAAAAGGTTTACCGGGATGTTGCTTGGTATGGAGGGTATTAGCTATGAGGAGAGATTGAATAAACTGGGATTGTTCTCCCTGGAAAGATGGAGGCCGAGGGGCAACCTGATAGAAGTTTATAAAATTATGAGGGGTATCGATAAGGTGAACAGTTGGAAGCTTTTTCCCAGGGCAGAAATGACAATTACAAGGGGGCACAAGTTCAAGGTAAGGGGGGAAAGGTTCAATGGAGGTGTGTGGGGGAAGTGTTTTACACAGAGGATGGGCCTGGAATGCACTGCCAAGTGAGGTGGTTGAGGCAGATACTGATATTTAAGACTTATCTGGATAGACACATGAACAAGCGGGAATAGAGGGATACAGGTGGTTAGTCTAGATAGGACAACACAATTGGTGCAGGCTTGGTGGGCCGAAGGGCCTGTTCCTGTGCTGTACTGGTCTATATTGTTTGAATACAGATTTGAGAGGTGTTCTTTGGATTTCACTGTGACAGCTTTATTTTTTTCTGTTGGTTTGTTTTCTTTAATTACATGTTTATTAAACATTACACTTCATCATCCAGATGCAAAGTCTGAAATAATAGCCAGCAGGGAGTGAGTTACGAGACTGCAACCTCATCAAAGGATTCAATTATTAACCACTATACAGGTTTATAAATACATCAGTCTGAAATTGGATTACACCTTGATGATCTTTCTTAATACTTTTTGGGTCTTTTCTTCCCCCTTGTAGCTTTTTGTTTTCTACATTCCCTTTTGGTGCTCCAAGGATGGTGATTCTCGTGGGGATGCAGACCCCCACATTGACCCTCTAATACTGCAGGGGGGCAATGATAGGCAGTACTAAAGAGGGCAGCACCTGGCAGGTACAAATCTCACACTGATCCTCAATGCACCAAGAGAAAGCTACCCATCCTTGGTACCTCATGCAAATTCCCTGAGCGCAGCACCCCTGCATGGCTTCTCTCTGAATTCCTAAAAAAACTGCCCCCTTTACTTCACCCAGATGAGTGGAAATTCAAGTTCATGTGAAGGAAAATTGAGTGTTTGTGTAATGGGCAAACTACACACCCTCAAACCTTCAACGAGTGAATCATTGGCAAGAGCAGAATCAACTCATGCCCATATTGGCTGCAGCTGTGATCTGGAACCTCTTGAGCAGTATGGTGGAATCTGTACTCGATTTAGTGATTAACAGTGTTACTTGTGTTGCTTTTGTCGCTGTTAAGGTAGAGACTATATTTGTTGTAATTTGTTGGGGGATAGTTTGCTCGGTCTTATTAGGGTATTCATAAGTAGTTAAACAGTAATGTTTATTAACTACCAGAAACTATAAACATAAGTACGGTAAAAGTCTGAGCTGGGAGCTTATGCTTGCTTCTCCACACAACTCTGTTCAACACTACATTGACCCCTGTATGTGGATTATATGTTCTTTTATGTCATTGTGTGGGTGATACTGTACTCAGTCACACCAGGGCCACAGGTGGAGGCCAAGTGGGTGACGGCCAGGAAGGGTAAAGCTCGGGTGATTGAGAGCACCCCGGTGGATGTTCCCCTTACACAACAAGTAACCAGTGGTGTTCCGCAGGGCTCTGTACTGGGACCTCTGCTATTTGTGATATATATAAATGATTTGGAAGAAGGTGTAACTGGTGTAATCAGCAAGTTTGCGGATGACACAAAGATGGCTGGAATTGCGGATAGCGAAGAGCATTGTTGGGCAATACAGCAGGATATAGATAGGCTGGAAAATTGGGCGGAGAGGTGGCAGATGGAGTTTAATGCGGATAAATGCGAAGTGATGCATTTTGGAAGAAATAATGTAGGGAGGAGTTATACAATAAATGGCAGAGTCATCAGGAGTATAGAAACACAGAGGGACCTAGGTGTGCAAGTCCACAAATCCTTGAAGGTGGCAACACAGGTGGAGAAGGTGGTGAAGAAGGCATATGGTATGCTTGCCTTTATAGGACGGGGTATAGAGTATAAAAGCTGGAGTCTGATGATGCAGCTGTATAGAACGCTGGTTAGGCCGCATTTGGAGTACTGCGTCCAGTTCTGGTCGCCGCACTACCAGAAGGACGTGGAGGCATTGGAGAGAGTGCAGAGAAGGTTTACCAGGATGTTGCCTGGTATGGAGGGTCTTAGCTATGAGGAGAGATTGGGTAGACTGGGGTTGTTCTCCTTGGAAAGACGGAGAATGAGGGGAGATCTAATAGAGGTATACAAGATTATGAAGGGTATAGATAGGGTGAACAGTGGGAAGCTTTTTCCCAGGTCGGAGGTGACGATCACGAGGGGTCACGGGCTCAAGCTGAGAGGGACGAAGTATAACTCAGACATCAGAGGGACGTTTTTTACACAGAGGGTGGTGGGGGCCTGGAATGCGCTGCCAAGTAGGGTGGTGGAGGCAGGCACGCTGACATCGTTTAAGACTTACCTGGATAGTCACATGAGCAGCCTGGGAATGGAGGGATACAAACAATTGGTCTAGTTGGACCAAGGAGCGGCACAGGCTTGGAGGGCCGAAGGGCCTGTTTCCTGTGCTGTACTGTTACATAGAACATAGAACATTACAGCACAGAACAGGCCCTTCGGCCCACGATGTTGTGCCGACCTTCATCTGTTCTTTGTTCTTTGTACTCCTGCCTGAGTACTGCTGGGGGGGACAGCCCGTCTGGGGGAAGCAGCAGTGGCCGTGTTTCCGGAGTGGAGTCCGGCCCTGTAACTCAGAGGGCTAAGGAAAAGAGGAGGAAGGCAGTGTTAATCGGGGACTCAACAGTAAGGGGGTTGGACAGGCGTTTTTGCGGAGGCAGGCCGGAATCTCGGATGGTGGTCTGCCTCCCTGGGGCCGGGATCCAGGATGTCGCTGGTCGACTCCCAGAAATCCTGAGGGGGGAGGGAGAGGAGCCAGAGGTAGCGGTACATATTGGTACCGCAGATGTGGGAAGGAAGGGGGAAGGGGTCATGAAAAGAGAGTATAGGGAATTAGGGAGACAGCTGAGAAGGAGGAAAGCAAAGGTAGTAATCTCAGGGTTGCTGCCTGTGCCACGGGAAGGTGAGGACAGGAATGGAGTGAGGTGGAGGATGAATACGCAGAGGGACCTCGGTGTGCAAGTCCACAGATCCTTGACGGTGACGTCACAGGTGGAGAAGGTGGTGAAGAAGGCATATAAGAACATAAGAAATAGGAGCAGGAGTAGGCCATCTGGCCCTTCGAGCCTGCCCCGCCATTCAACAAGATCATGGCTGATCTGAAGCGAATCAGTTCCACTTACCCGCATGCTTGCCTTTATAGGACGGGGCATAGAGTATAAAAGCTGGAGTCTGATGATGCAGCTGTATAGAACATTGGTTCGGCCACATTTGGAATACTGCGTCCAGTTCTGGTTGCCTCACTACCAGAAGGACGTGGAGGCTTTAGAGAGAGTGCAGAGGAGGTTTACCAGGATGTTGCCTGGTATGGAGGGCTTAGTTATGAGGAGAGATTGGGCAAACTGGGGTTGTTCTCCCTGGAAAGACGGAGGATGAGGGGAGACTTAATAGAGGTGTATAAAATTATGAAAGGCATAGATAGGGTGAACGGTGGGAAGCTTTTCCCCAGGTCGGTGGTGACGTTCACGAGGGGTCATAGGTTCAAGGTGAAGGGGGGGGAGGTTTAACACAGATATCAGAAGGACATATTTTACACAGAGGGTGGTGGGGGCCTGGAATGCGCTGCCAGGCAAGGTGGTGGAGGCGGACACACTGGGAACGTTTAAGACTTATCTAGATAGCCATATGAACGGAGTGGGAATGGAGGGATACAAAAGAATGGTCTAGTTTGGACCAGGGAGCGGCATGGGCTTGGAGGGCCGAAGGGCCTGTTCCTGTGCTGTATTGTTCTTTGTTCTTTGAATGTGTGGCTGAGGGACTGGTGCAGG
Organism: Mustelus asterias; assembly: GCF_964213995.1. Classification (NCBI taxonomy): domain Eukaryota; kingdom Metazoa; phylum Chordata; class Chondrichthyes; order Carcharhiniformes; family Triakidae; genus Mustelus; species Mustelus asterias. The sequence goes on from NC_135803.1 coordinate 2,764,553, forward strand.
GGGCAGGGATTCAGGTTCCTGGACCATTGGGACCTCTTTAGGGGCAGGTGTGACCTGTACACAAAAAACGGGTGGCACTTGAATCCCAGGGGGGCCAATATCCTGGTGGGAAGGTTGGTTAAGGCTACTGGGGAGAGTTTAAACTAGATAGGTTGGGGGGAGGGGACCGAGACGAGGTGACCGGGAGCAAGGAAGTTAGCTCGCAAACAGAGAAGGGTTATAGACGGTGCAAGAGGGAAGATGGACGGGGATAGAGAAGGGGGGAGCTCAGACCAAAGGATTGAGATGTGTTTACTTTAATGCCAGGAGTATAGTGAATAAAGGGGATGAGCTCAGAGCGTGGATCGATGCCTGGAAGTGTGATGTGGTGGCCATTACGGAGACTTGGATGTCTCAGGGACAGGACTGGATACTCCAGGTGCCGGGATTCAAATGTTTCAGGGAGGGAGGCAAGAGAGGGATGGAGTGGCACTGCTGATCAGGGATAGTGTCACAGCTGTAGAGAAGGTGTATGCTGTGGAGGGATTGTCTACAGAGTCTCTGTGGGTGGAAGTTCGGAGTGGGAAGGGGTCAATTACTTTGCTGGGAGTTTTCTATAGGCCGCCCAATAGTAACAGGGAGGTGGAGGAGTGAATAGGGAAACAGATCCTGGAGAGATGCAGTAATAGCAGAGTTGTTGTGATGGGAGACTTTAATTTCCCAAACACAGATTGGAATATCCCTAGGGTAAGGGGATTGGATGGGGAGGAGTTCGTTAGGTGTGTTCAGGAGGGTTTCCTGACACAGCATGTGGACAAGCCTACAAGAGGAGAGGCTGTACTTGATCTGATACTGACCAATGAACCTGGACAGGTGTCAGATTTCTCAGTGAGAGAGCATCTTGGGGATAGCGATCGTAACTCTATCTCCTTTATGCTTGCATTGGAAAAAGAGAGGATCAGGCAAGCTAGGAAAGTGTTTATATGGAGTAAGGGGAAATATGAAGACATAAGGCAGCAAATTAGAGGAGTAAATTGGAAGGAGGTATTCTCGGGGAAATCTACTGAAGAGAGGTGGCAGTTTTTCAAGGAATGTCTGTCTAGGGTTCTACAGGACAACGTTCCGAGCAGACAGGGAGGAGTTGGTTGGTTAAAGGAACCGTGGTGCACGAAAGCTGTGCGGGACCTAGTCGAGAACAAAAGGAAAGCGTACAAAAGGTTCAGAGAGCTTGGTGAAGATAGGGATCTAGATGAGTATACGGCTTGTAGGAAGGGACTAAAGAAGGAAATTAGGAGAGCCAGAAGGGGTCACGAGAAGGCCTTGGCAGGTAGGATTAAGGAAAACCCTGAAGCATTCTATAAATATGTGAAGAGTAAAAGGATGAGACGTGAAGGAATAGGGCCTATAAAAGGTGAAGGTGGGAAAATCAGTACGGAACCAGTAGAAATGGCAGAGGTGCTTAATGAGTATTTTGCCTCGGTTTTCACAGAGGAGAAGGACCTGGGTGGATGTACTGCGGGCTTGCGGTGGACTGAAAAGATTGAGTATGTTGACTTTAACAAAGAGGTTGTGCTGGAATCTTTGAATTGCATCAAGATAGATAAATCGCCGGGTCCGGATGGGATGTACCCCAGGTTACTGTGGGAGGCGAGGGAAGAGATTGCAGAGCCTCTGGCGATGATCTTTGCGTCGTCGATGGAGACGGGGGAGGTGCTGGAGGATTGGAGGATTGCGAATGTGGTTCCTATTTTCAAGATGGGGAATAGGGATAGCCCAGGAAATTACCGACCGGTGAGTCTAACCTCAGTGGTTGGTAAGCTGATGGAGAAGATCCTGAGGGACAAGATTTATGAGCATTTAGAGAGGTTTAGTATGCTCAAGAATACTCAGCATGGCTTTGTCAAAGGCAGATCGTGCCTTACGAGCCTGGTGGAGTTCTTCGAAAATGTGACTAAACACATTGACAAAGGGAAAGTGGTAGATGTGGTTTATATGGATTTTAGCAAGGCATTCGATAAGGTCACCCATGCAAGGCTTCTAGAAAAGGTGAGAGGGCATGGGATCCAAGGGGCTGCTGCCCTGTGGATCCAGAACTGGCTTGCCCAAAGGGGGCAGAGAGTGGGTATAGATGGGTCTTTTTCTAAATGGAGGTCGGTCACCAGTGGTGTGCCCCAGGGATCTGTTCTGGGATCCTTGCTGTTTGTCATTTTCATAAATGACCTGGATGAGGGAGCGGAGGGATGGGTTGGCAAGTTTGCCGACGACACGGAGGTTGGTGGGGTTGTGGATAGTCTGGAGGGATGTCAGAAGTTACAGAGGGACATAGATAGGATGCAAGACTAGGCGGAGAAGTGGCCGATGGACGTCAACCCAGCTAAATGCGTAGTGGTCCATTTTGGCAGGTCAAATGGGATGAAGGATTACAATATAAAGGGAAAGACTCTTAGTACGGTAGAGGATCAGAAGGACCTTGGGGTCTGGATCCATAGGACTCTAAAATCGGTGGAGGAGGTGGTTAAGAAGGCGTATGGTGTGCTGGCCTTTATCAATCGAGGGATTGAGTTTAGGAGTCCGGGGATAATGATGCAGCTATATAAGACCCTCGTCAGACCCCACTTGGAGTACTGTGCTTAGTTCTGGTCGCCTCATTACAGGAAGGATGTGGAAAAGATTGAAAGGGTGCAGAGGAGATTTACAAGGATGTTGCCTGGATTGAGTGGCATGCCTTATGAGGATAGGCTGAGGGTGCTCGGTCTTTTCTCCTTGGAGAGACGTAGGATGAGAGGAGACCTAATAGAGGTATATAAGATGTTGAGAGGCATAGATTGGGTGGACTCTCAGAGGCTTTCTCCCAGGGTGGAAATGGCTGCTACGAGAGGACACAGGTTTAAGGTGCTGGGGGGTAGGTACAGGGGAGATGTTAGGGGGAAGTTTTTCACACAGAGGGTGGTGGGTGAGTGGAATCGGCTGCCGTCAGTGATGGTGGAGGCAAACTCAATAGGGACTTTTAAGAGACTCCTGGATGAGTACATGGGACTTAATAGGATGGAGGGTTATAGGTAGGTCTAGAAGGTAGGGATATGTTCAGCACAACTTGTGGGGCTGAAGGGCCTGTTTTGTGCTGTAGTTTTTCTATGTTTCTATTATGTGGCAGATCCTTATACTGCAATGATAATGAAACCTTCTAATTGCTGCTGCTGCAGAGAGAGGACACAAAATATGTTTTGAATTCAGTTTGGTTGTAATACCCTAGTTAAATCTGTTTAAGATGAAAGGTCTCCACACTGAGGAACAGCGAGCTTCTCCAACTCCACTTCCTCAGATCACAGAATTTCATTTTATTGAGTGATGGGATGTGGGCATCACTAGCTCGGCCAGCATTTATTTCTCTTGAGAAGGTAGTGGTTCTTGAACTGTTGCTGACCATGTTACAGTGCACAGGAGGCCATTCAGCCCACTGTGTCTACACCAGCTCTCAAATGAGCAACTTGCATGATGCTGTTTGCCTGTAATCCTGAACATCCTTCCTTTTCCGATAACAGTCTAATTCCCCTCCTACTACACTCTGAATTTTCCACATTTTTGGGCCTTAAGTGAAAGCAGAATTTCTGATGTGTGAGGCTCTGTCCACCAAGGACTCATGGTTGGGTGGCACGGTGGGTTAGCACTGCTGCCTCACAGCGCCAGGGACCCCGGGTTCGATTCCCGGGGGCACGGTGACACAGTGGGTTAGCACTGCTGCTCACAGCGCCAGGGACCTGGGTTTGATTCCCGGCTCGGGTCACTGTCTGTGGAGCTTGCATGTTCACCACGTGTCTGCGTGGGTTTCCTCCCACTGTCTGGTTGGGTGCATTGGCCATGCTAAATTTTCCCTCGGTGTACCCGAACAGGGGCCGGAGTGTGGCGACTAGGGGATTTTCACAGTAACTTCACTGCAATGTTAATGTAAGTCTACTTGTCACACTAATAATTAAACTTTACTTTTTGCTACCAGAGAGATGAGCCTTCCAGCACAGCGGTTATGTTAAAGTCCCATTTGTGAAAGGAAATTGTGTACGCTCTCTGCGCCCCACACCTCTGCAAAACTCTTATTTTTCAAAAAAAAATCAAAAACTATTACCTACAAGTGGATTTAGAGAGAAGGATGTAATTGGATCAGGATGCTCAGACATAATCAGTCCCTATTTTGAAGTCATATATTCTGATTTTATTTTTATGTTTTTATGCATGTATAAAGCAGCAGCTGATGTAAAGCTGTCACGGTGCAGTCACACCAGTCCTGCTGGCGTGGGGGCTGACTCTGGAGTGCTTCCACTGGCAGCAAAGTGTAATTACAGTTTACAAAGGCAGCTGCAATGATCAATCGACACGGACATTGCCAAGAACAGCCAGGGGAAGGGCACTCAGATGTTGAAAGTTTAACGTATTTAAGATATTAGTAAGAGGCATTGAGCGACAGAGGAAAAAGCAAATGAGATAGTGTCATATGGAGAGGTTGGGTTTGGTATCCTACAGACTGGAGATTGAATTGAATAAAGGGCCTTCTTCATCCAAACCTATCCTTCTCTTCACAATGTGATAGCGTTCTGTCTGTCGGTGATTTAGCAGTAGCATTTTAATAAGTTCAGCCTTGGAGTATGGGCTTTTAAACAGGGCACAATGAATGACACTCACTCACTGCTGGTCTTGTGAATTTATAATTAATCTTTTAAAGCTCCCCTGGGGACTAAAGAAGATTTAGCTGAATATAAATGATTAGCTTGTCAATCTCGCCCACATTTCATACAATTTGAATAGGCCTTTTAACAATAGCTGAGTGTCATGGACATTAGCAAGCGCCAACCATTTAGACAATTAAGATTTCAATCAATATGGAAGGAACGTAGATTTTTAATTTGAATTCATAACCATAATTTCAAAATAGCAAAGTACTCTGCTGAGTGTGGTTTAGCTCAGAGAGGTCATAGAGGTTTACAGCATGGAAACAGGCCCTTCGGCCCAACTTGTCCATGCCGCCTTTTTTTAAACCCCTAAGCTAATCCCAATTGCCCACCTTTGGCCCATATCTCTCTATACCCATCTTACCCATGTAACTATCTAAATGCTTTTTAAAAGACAAAATTATACCTGCCTCCACTACTACCTCTGGCAGCTTGTTCCAGACACTCACCACCCTCTGTGTGAAACAATTGCCCCTCTGGACACTTTTGTATCTCTCCCCTCTCGCCTTAAACCTATGTCCTCTAGTTTTAGTCTCCCCTACCTTTGGGAAAAGATATTGACTATCTAGCTGATCTGTGCCCCTCATTATTTTATAGACCTCTATAAGATCACCCCTCAACCTTCTATGTTCCAGAGAAAAAAGTCCCAGTCTATTCAGCCTCTCCTTATAACTCAAACCATCAAGTCCCGGTAGCATCCTAGTAAATCTTTTCTGCACTCTTTCTAGTTTAATAATATCCTTTCTATAATAGGGTGACCAGAACTGTACACAGCTTTTTCAGATTCCGACTCCTTTTCCATTGTATATGTTAAATGATTTTCTCCCCCATCTACTCCCAAATTTCACTGAAGGATGCAACTGTAGATGACAAATGTTCACATTATTATGGGCCAATCCATTCTGTTTATTTTCTTCTCCCTCCCCTTGGGAAAGTGTGATCTCTATTTGCAGTCCATCGGCAGTGACATGGCTGAGATGGGTAGCTCGGTGGTGTGGAGCAGGAAGCACGTCAGGCTATGCCCTTTGACTCTGGGCACCTGAACATTGCTCGTCCACCATACCATATCTAAATTGCTGACATCCACTCACCTCTTCCCAATCCTGCTCCTGCTGTTGTACACAAGTTTGCTTTATTAAGTGTAAAACAATAAAAGGCTCTTTAAATAATATGGTTTTGCTTCCAGTCACAAACTCGGCACTTAAGCAGTAGATTAAGGGCCCAGTTCTTCCTTAGTTAATCCATTGTCATTCAGGGACCTGGGTCCTTTTAAGACACTATTATTCAATAACTATCAGAGTCTAGACGGTGTAAATGTCATAACTAAGTACGCTAAGCTGTGCTGTAATGCTCAATTATCAAAAATATAGAATGGCATTGTGCTTTCAATGAGTTCAGTTTATATTGCAATGTGTAACTGCTGTTTATTATTACTTTGGCTAGAGGGATTGAGAAAAGAAAGTTATTCACTGACAGTGACAATAATTTATAAGTAATATCCAAAAGAGTAGTGCTGCTATGGATTGCTTAATGGGATGGGCGAGAAAGATATGCATTGTCAGCAGTCTGGAGCAATATGTAGGTGGAAATCTATCCTCAGGGCTCGCATTCCCCAGGCATTAGGTTTCTGAACTTTGATTCACAGAAAAGTAGGATTTCATAATGAAGGCTCAATAATGTAACATAAAAGGGAAAAAAGTCTGAAAAGTAGTATACATAGTTTAAACAAAAGCAAAGAGAACACTGAATGGAGCTGCATTTCAGAGTCTGCCTCAGTGCCAACACAAAGTGGGGCCATATTTATACAGCGAGACAATGATTGTTTCATTTTAAAAGGAGCAGGTCCCAGTTGATGGCAGAGTTGCATTTAAATAGTTTGGGGAACTCTGAACCTGCCTGAACTTTCATGTGAAGACCTATATTTCCAACCTCTGATTAAATTAGCTCAAACCTATTTGGAAGGGCATTGAGAATAACATAAAACTGATTACCTTCTTGAGACATATATTTACTCTTGGAGAGAAAGAAGTTTTATCTCAGTCTAAATAAGGTGCAAGCTATCCTCCAATAAAACGCTGTTTGTTTCCAGCAGTTTAGGATACAACTCCAGCAAAACAAGATATGTAATTTCTCCAATCATCAGGTGCTCAGGATTCTAAAATTGGAAAATTACGATTTAAGATCTTAGTAAAGGTTGAAAAATCTCATTCTGCACGGGTATAGCTGACTTAGAGTAGTTCTTGTTTCTGTGTGGGTGTGCCTCGCCTCCTCATTTGAATACAGCTTGTGCTGGCAGGGTTCAGTGATGTGGGAGGTGATTGCTTTTGTAGCATTTGTTTAATCTGAAATGCCTTTTTTAATAGCTCGAGGCACAGAATTCTGACAACACCTGCCTATCTGAGAGCTGAACTGTGTCTGTGGCATTTGTCAGATATTCTTAAATATCCACAGTTTGTAGGGGTGAGGAGTGCAAATAACACGAAGGAATTCAGCATAAACAGTGGCAATTGCAACATAAAGGAACGAGGAGAAATATAATCATGGACTTATAGCAAGTGGCTGATCCCCTGACTCTGATTTGTAGATAATTTAGGCCAAAGGGGTGTTTTAAAAATTCTTTTCTTCACCAGCATTTACTTTGCAAAGCTTCATTTGAAAGTGACTGCATTGCTAAGTTCCTTCATTTATCCAAATTCACTTACTTTGCTGCTTTTGAAGTTTTAATATTGATGCAAAACTGTGCGCGCGCGTGTCTGTGCGCGCGTGTGTCTGTCTGTCTGTCTACAGGCCCTGTTTTACCATTTTGATTTTATGTGTTGGGTGGACTTGAAACTGGAAGTGTTTCAGATCCGACTTTTAGACTCGTTCTCAGGTGTCCCCATACGCACTCTGCCTGAAAAAATATCAGCGAGTCCGAATCGTGCTGCACAAGCCTGTGGGCGGGGCTTAACACGCCCGAAACCCTGCTGTTCCGATCGGAGCCTCCAACTGCGCATGCGCAGAGAAAAATGATAGAATGCGGCTCCCCTGCCACATCCCTCCTGGACCGGATAATGCCTCCCCCTGGTGCCCACAGACATTGCCTCACCCCCACAACATTCCTGACCCCCTTATCCCCCCCCCCCGACTCATCTCGGGCAGAGTGGCAGCGGACCACCCCCCCCCACACTCATCTCGGGCAGAGTGGCAGCGGACCCCCCCTTCCTCCACTGATCTCAGGCAGAGTGGCAGCGGACCCCCCCTCCTCCCCCCCCAAAACGGTCTCAAGCAGAGAGCCATTGGACGCTCGGCACTTACCCCCTCACTAACTGGAGCGCCCAAATTGGATTTTTGTGGAGCATGTCTGTTTTGTGCCGTTTCCAGATTGGCGAACGCGGTGCTAAAGAGGGATGTGCCGGTAAAGTTGGGCGTGCAGCCCATTAAGTCAACTTAAATGCATGCAAATGGCCTTCACGCCTGTTTCAGGCATGGTCCAGGTTGTGGCCATTTTCGGGCCTTGGTAAAGGGGGAACTGGTGTGGAGGCGGGTGCGGATCACGCTACTCGCCTCACGCCCGACTTTACCAAGTTTTCGTGCCTGAAAATGGATGCAATGCGATGGTAAAACTGGGCCCTCTGTCTGTGTTTCAGACACTTGGTCGTGGTTGGAGTGATGCCTGGCTGACCTCACTTGGCTTCCATTTTATTTGAAATTTAGAAGTGAATTAGACACTCCAAAATACTGATATTACTGGCCGGTGCTGACCCAGCTACATTTAGCCAGGATAACAGTGGAGGCAGAGCTTTGGGCTAAAGGTCAAAGATGGTTCCTGACCCAATTGCTATCCAGTGACACCAGCTGGGAAGTACGTGTCCACAGACTTGCGTGAGAACAGGCATGATGCCCACCACAATTCAGCCTAATTACACTTACCAGCCAGGCTCCCCTGTGGGAGATCTCTGAGGATAGCTGGTGCATATGAAGGCCTCGGTCCTTTCATTGGTTGGGAGAAAGCAACCATCTGCAATTAAATATGGCACGGCATGTAGGGACTGGGGTCTTGGTGTGCATGTACACCGGTTCCTTAAAGTAGCAAGACAGGTGAATAAAGAAGGCATATGGTATACTTGCCTTTATTAACCAAGGCATGGACTTTAAGAGCAGAGAGGTCATGCTGGTACTATATAAAATGTTTGTTAGGCCACAGCTAGTGTATTGTATGCAAATTGAGAATCCACATTATAGGAGGGATGTGATAGCACTGGAGAGGGTGCAGAGGTGATCTGCCAGGATGCTGCCTGGGCTGGAGAGTTTTAGTCATGAGGAGAGATTGGACAGACCGGGGTTGTTTTCCTTGGAGCAGAGGAGATGAGTGATGGTTGATTACCTACCTCTTCTTTACAAAGAATTTTAACAACCACAGCAGCATTGTTCCCTGATTTTGTAAGGACTCACTTGAACAGCAGGTAGTAAACTTGTTGCAGGAACTTGGATTTTTTATGATGTGCGGGAGGTCTTGGCTGAAGTCATTGAAGACCAGAGTAGTTTGCAACCTACAGAGAATGCTGTTCTCTCTGTCGGAGAGGGACAGGATCACTGGGCATTATTGATGTTCAATCCCTTTTGGCCTGACATGACACAGGACTATCGACAGGACTGGTTAGTACTGCTGCCTCACAGCACCAGGTTCGATTCTGGCCTTGAATGACTGTCAATGTGGAGTCTACACATTCTCCTTGAAGTTTATGTGGATCTCCTCCAGGTGCTCTGGTTTCCTCCCAAGTCCAAAGATGTGTAGGTTAGGTGGATTGACCACGCTAAATAACCCCTTTGTGTCCCAAGATGTGTAGATTAGGGGATTAGTGGGGTAAATACAGGGGGTTGCGGGGATAGGGCGGGGGGAGAGGGCCTTGGTAAAATACTCTGTCAGAGAGTCGGTGCAGACTTGATGAGCCAAATGGTCTCCTTCTGCACTGTAGGATTCTGTGATACCTATAATTAAATCAATGGTGATCCTGATGTTACAGATGTCTCAACTGGTCAAGTCGAACCATAGCTGAACCCAGGGTCTGAGGTGCTAGTTCCAGGGGCATTCTGACCACTGGTGTGAGTGCTATTGGAGAAGAAATTATTACAACGCATAATTGAAAGCCCCTAAATCAGGTTGGTCGTGTTCAAACTACAAGATTTAATTTCTTACTCACTCATCAGAAGATAATTTCAGAAGATAATTGACATTTGTTCTAAATTTAAAATCTGCAAACACTTGCCCAGAGTGCAGAAGACATGAGAGGATTGTGTTTATTGGCCAGTGCACATTACATATTTAAATTTGTAGCCACAGTAATAACCCTGGCTCCATCTGTGAGCGTTGGGCATCCTGTAAAGTCCAATCTGCTGTCCTGAAAGTGCCTGAGGGACGTCTGAAATCTGTTGTGTTTCGGGGTAAGAGAACACTATGACAAAGTAAGTAATATCAAGGGGTGTGTTCCTGTTGGGGATCTACCCGAGGAATTGGTTAGGGCAAGTTTAGGGCCAGTTATAGATGGCAGAGGGAAGTTATGTGTGGAACCGGAGGAGATTGGTGAAGCATTGAACCAATATTTCTCTTCGGTGTTCACGCAAGGGGACATGAATATAGCTGAGGAGGACACTGGGTTGCAGGGGAGTAGAATAGACAGTATTACAGTTGATAAGGAGGATGTGCAGGATATTCTGGAGGGTCTGAAAATAGATAAATCCCCTGGTCCGGATGGGATTTATCCAAGGATTCTCTGGGAGGCAAGAGAAGTGATTGCAGAGCCTCTGGCTCTGATCTTCAGGTCGTCGTTGGCCTCTGGTATAGTACCAGAAGATTGGAGGTTAGCGAATGTTGTCCCATTGTTTAAGAAGGGGAACAGAGACTTCCCCGGGAATTATAGACCGGTGAGTCTCACTTCTGTTGTCGGCAAGATGTTGGAAAAAATTATAAGGGATAGGATTTATAGTTATTTGGAGAGTAATGAATTGATAGGTGATAGTCAGCATGGTTTTGTGGCAGGTAGGTCGTGCCTTACTAACCTTATTGAGTTTTTTGAGAAAGTGACCAAGGAGGTGGATGGGGGCAAGGCAGTGGACGTGGTATATATGGATTTTAGTAAGGCGTTTGATAAGGTTCACCATGGTAGGCTTCTACAGAAAATGCAGATGTATGGGATTGGGGGTGATCTAGGAAATTGGATCAGGAATTGGCTAGCGGATAGGAAACAGAGGGTGGTGGTTGATAGTAAATATTCATCATGGAGTGCGGTTACAAGTGGTGTACCTCAGGGATCTGTTTTGGGGCCACTGCTGTTTGTAATATTTATTAATGATCTGGATGAGGGTATAGTTGGGTGGATTAGCAAATTTGCTGATGACACCAAAGTCGGTGGTGTGGTAGACAGTGAGGAAGGGTGTCGTAGTTTGCAGGAAGACTTAGACAGGTTGCAAAGTTGGGCCGAGAGGTGGCGGATGGAGTTTAATGCGGAGAAGTGTGAGGTAATTCACTTTGGTAGGAATAACAGATGTGTTGAGTATAGGGCTAACGGGAGGACTTTGAATAGTGTGGAGGAGCAGAGGGATCTAGGTGTATGTGTGCATAGATCCCTGAAAGTTGGGAATCAAGTAGATAAGGTTGTTAAGAAGGCATATGGTGTCTTGGCGTTTATTGGTAGGGGGATTGAATTTAGGAGTCGTAGCGTTATGTTGCAACTGTACACAACTCTGGTGCGGCCGCACTTGGAGTACTGTGTGCAGTTCTGGTCCCCACATTACAGGAAGGATGTGGAGGCTTTGGAGAGGGTGCAGAGGAGGTTTACCAGGATGTTGCCTGGTATGGAGGGGAGATCCTATGAGGAGAGGCTGAGGGATTTGGGATTGTTTTCGCTGGAAAGGCGGCGGCTAAGAGGGGATCTTATTGAAACATATAAGATGATTAGAGGTTTAGATAGGGTGGATAGTGATAGCCTTTTTCCTCTGATGGAGAAATCCAGCACGAGGGGGCATGGCTTTAAATTGAGGGGGGGTAGTTATAGAACCGATGTCAGGGGTAGGTTCTTTACCCAGAGGATGGTGAGGGATTGGAATGCCCTGCCAGCATCAGTTGTAAATGCGCCTAGTTTGGGGGCGTTTAAGAGATCCGTAGATAGGTTCATGGACGAAAAGAAATTGGTTTAGGTTGGAGGGTCACAGTTTTTTTTTAACTGGTCGGTGCAACATCGTGGGCCGAAGGGCCTGTTCTGCGCTGTAATGTTCTATGTTCTATGTTCTATGTTCTACATCAGCCACTGCAAATTTTGGTTTGGGTGGTTTGTTTTTAACCTACCTTAAGCATGTTCTGTAAATTGCTGCCGAGTGTACTCCAGAAAAAGTGTTCAAACTTGCAATAATGTGACCTGATTGTACCAGGAAGAGTATATTAAGTATATTATCCTTCTGGCTGTGGAGGTTATTTTTCAGTGTCTGAAAGAGGGGCAGACCATGATGACAAAAACAGCCACTAGGTTTCAGAAGTGTACGGCGAAAGAAGGCAATAAATTAACAATTCATGCCTCAGTCTAATATGAAAAATGTAACTAGACTTTCAGCTGAGTACTTCAATCCCATCAAAGATTACTTTTGTTAGGCTCACAATAAAACAAATCTCAATTCCAAGAACTTAGCAATTTGCTGCACCTTTGGGTGTTAAAATAATCTTAAATAATGCTTTATAACCAGATCTTTTAAGAGTGTCCGTGTACTGTTTCTGTTCCAGTGTCTTTTTCGGCATGTCTTTTGGCTATGAAAGTGTATCAGATCTCTGCGAGAACCTCTAAAACCCTGCTGCCTGGAGTCAGCTTCAACTATTGCCACTGAGCTTCTCGAGCATTTCCATTTTTGTTTCAGATTCCAGTATCTGCAGTATTTTGCCTTCAACTATTGGATGTTGGGTGACTGGTTATGAAAAAATGGAAGCATACTGATAAACCAATTGGGTTAAAACAATCCAACAGATTCTGCGATTTGACAAGAGTCATTAACCTGAAGTTTTAACACGACCTTCCTTGCACCATACTGCTTGACCTGTTAACTATTTTTAGGCAATTATCTTATTATTTTCAACATCTGCAGCTCCTTGTCAAGTGTAAGCAGGTTAACTGGGTGTGTGCTCTGTAGTGCAGCGGAACGATGTGAACCAACCTGATCATGTGACTTATTTCCTGTTCCTTCAACCACTTATCTATCACTAACTGTTGTCATGGTCTGCATCGACCAATTGCAAATCTTATCTTTACAAGTGTGAGGTTATGCATTTTGGAAGGTCTAATACAGATGGGAAATATACAGTAAATGGCAGAACCCTTAAGAGTATTGATTGACAGAGGGATCTGGGTGTACAGGTACACAGCTCACTGAAAGTGGCAACGCAGGTGGAGAAGGTAGTCAAGAAGGCATACGGCATGCTTGCCTTCATCGGCTGGGGAATTGAGTTTAAAAATTGGCAAGTCATGTTGCAGCTTTATAAAACCTTAGTTAGGCCGCACTTGGAATATAGTGTTCAATTCTGGTCGCCACACTACCAGAAGGATGTGGAGGCTATGGAGAGGGTACAGAAAAGATTTACCAGGATATTGCCTTGTATGGAGGGCAATAGCTATGAGGAGAGGTTGGCGAAACATGGTTTGTTCTCACTGGAACGACGGAGGTTGAGGGGAGACCTGATAGAAATCTGCAAGATTATGAGAGGCATGGACAGAGTGGATAGTCAGAAGCTTTTTCCCAGGGTGGAAGAGTCAATTACTAGGGGGCATAGGTTTAAGGGGCAAGGTTTAAAGGAGATGTACAAGGCAAGTTTTTTACACAGAGGGTGGTGGGTGCCTGGAACTCGTTGCCGGGGGAGGTAGTGGAAGCAGATACGATAGTGACTTTCAAGGGGCGTCTTGACAAATACATGAATAGGATGGGAATAGAGGGATATGGTCCCCGGAAGGGTAGGGGGTTTTAGTTCAGATGGGCAGCATGGTTGGTGCAGGCCTGGAGGGCCGAAGGGCCTGTTCCTGTACTGTAATTTTCTTTGTTCTTTGTACAATGTGTACACAGCCTTACAGATCTTTCTGTCCTGCTCTCTCTGTCCCAAGACTCTTCCATTCTTTATTAATTTTCAGTGTGTTTTTGTATCTCCTCTCGGAGGCCTTGTGGTGCAGTGATAGCATCCCTAATTCTGGACTTGATGGCTACGGAAGGTACATTCATCACGCAGCCAAACAGGTTGGTTATCGGCCTGTAAATCCTTCTGTTTAGCCTGATGGCAGGTAGTAAGAGAGGGAGTTTCCTGGTCAGCCATACTGCAAAAGGCAATGGCAAACCACTGCAACCCTTCAAACATAATCTCAAAAGAAACTCAACTGGACTCACCACATAACCACAGTGGCTACAAGAGCAGGTTAGAGGCTAGGAATACTGCGGCGAGTAACTCGCCTCCTGACTCTTCAAAGCCTGTCCACCATCTACAAGGCACAAGCCAGGAGTGTGATGGAATACTCTCCACTTGCCTGGATTGGTGCAGCTCCAACAACACTCATGAAGCTTGACATCATCCAGGACAAAGCAGCCCATTTGATTGGCACCAGACCTATCAAACAACCGCACAACCTCAAACAGACCATTGTCCGCAGCAAATTACCCAGCCTTCAGGAGAACAGTGACCACGACACCACACAACTCTGCCACAGCAACCTCTGCAAGACGTGCCGGATCTTCGACACGGATGCCATCATCTCACGTGAGAACACCATCCACCAGGTACACAGTACATACACTTGCAACTCGGCCAACGTTGTCTACCTGATACGCTGCAGGAAAGGATGTCCCGAGGCATGCTACATTAGGGAGACCATGCAGACGCTGCAACAGCAGATGAATGAACACTGCTCGACAATCACCAAGCAAGAGTGTTCTCTTCCTGTTGGGGAGCACTTCAGCAGTCATGGGCATTCGGCCTCTGATCTTCGGGTAAGCGTTCTCCAAGGCGGCCTTCACGACACAGGACAGCGCAGGGTCGCTGAGCAGAGACTGATAGCCAAGTTCCACACACATGAGGACGGCCTCAACCGGGATCTTGGGTTCATGTCACACTATCTGTAACCCCCACGACTTGCCTGGGCTTGCAAAATCTCACTAACTGTCCTGGCTGGAGACAATACACATCTCTTTAACCTGTGCTTAACCCTTTCTCCACTCACATTGTCTGTACCTTTAAGACTTGATTACCTGTAAAGACTCGCATTCCAACCATTATTTTGTAAATTGAGTTTGTGTCTTTATATGCCCTGTTTGTGAACTGAAATCCCACTCACCTGATGAAGGAGCAGCGCTCCGAAAGCTAGTGGCTTGTGCTACCAAACCTGTTGGACTTTAACCTGGTGTTGTGAGACTTCTTACTTGGAAATGTATCACCATTCCTTCGCAGTCGCTGGGTCTAAATCCTGGAATACAGGTCTCTGTATGCCTTGTTTATGAGCAGATATCTACTCCATCTGATGAAGGAGCAGCGCTCCGAAAGCTAATGGCATTTGCTGCCAAATAAACCTGTCGGACTTTAACCTGATGTTGTTAAAACTCTTACTGTGTTTACCCCAGTCCAACGCCGGCATCTCCACATCGCGATTCATGAAGGCAGCTCACCACCCCCTTCTCAAGGGCAACTAAGGATGGGCAATAAATGCTGACCAGCCAGCGATGCCCATGTCCCATGAATGAATTTTTAAAAATAATAATGGACCAATCCAGTGTAAGTCAATGATTGCCAACATCCTCTCAGGGCATGGTACCAGAAGAAGGAAGAAAATATCTCCTGTGCTCTGGTGAAAACCTATCCAATTTTTCAAATCATTGCGTGCCCTGTGTTTTGTATTTCCTTCAGCCAGGTAACAGCCGAATGATACTGTACCTCCTCTTTTATTTTGTGAATATAAGAAACAACTAGGAGAGGGAGGAAGCTATTTAGCCTCTCACACCTACTCTGCCTTTCAATAAAATCATGGCTGATTTGATTGTGGCCTTGACTACACTTTCCTGCCTGTCCCCTTCAATGCTCATCTCCCTTGCAGAACAAAGGGGCGGCACAGTGGTTAGCACTGTGGATATTCTGACTAGAGAGGAGGCTATACTGGACCTAGTACTAGGTCATCAAAGTTGCAGTGGGGAACATGTGGCGAACAGTGACCAATATCCGAAAGGTTACGGAATTGTGATGGAAAAGGACGAGTGTTGTCCTAGAGTTAAACTGCTAAATTGGGGGAAGGCTAACTACAACCAGATTAGGCTGGATTTGGAGGCTGTTGTTTGGGAGAGGCTGTTTGAAGGTAAATCCATGTTTAGTCTTTTAAGGAGCAGTTGATCGGAGTGCAGGACAGGCATATTAAAAGGAAGGACTTACACAGTTAATGGTAGGGCGTTGGGGAGAGTGATTTACTCAGTTAATGGTAGGGCGTTGGGGAGAGTTATAGAACAAAGAGATCGAGGGGACTTGATTCATAGCTCCTTGAAAGTGAAGTCACAGGTGGACTTGGTGAAGAAGACATTCAGCATGCTTGGTTTCATTGGTCAGAACATTGAATATAGGAGTTGGGACATCTTGTTGAAGTTGTACAAGACATTGGTAAGGCCACACTTGGAATACTGTGTACAGTTCTGGTCACCCTATTATAGAAAGGATATTATTAAACCAGAAAGAGTGCAGAAAAGATTTACTAGGATGCTCCTGGGACTTGATGGTTTGAGTAATAAGGAGAGGCTGGATAGACTGGGACTTTTTTCTCTGGAGCATAGGAAGCTTAGGGGTGATCTCATAGAGGTCTATAAAATAATGAGGGGCATAGATCAGCTAGATAGTCAACATATTTTCCCAAATGTAGGGGAGTCTAAACTAGAGGGCATAGGTTTAAGGTGAGAGGGGGAAGATACAAAAGGGTCCAGAGGGGCAATATTTTCACACAGCGGGTGGTGAGTGTCTGGAACAAGCTGCCAGAGGTAGTAGTAGAGATGGATACAATTTTGTCTTTTAGCGTTTAGACAGTTACATGGATAGGATGGGTATAGAGGGATATGGGCCAAACACGGGCAATTGGGGTTATAAAAAAGGGGGAGGCATGGACAATTTGAGCCAAAGGGCCTGTTTCCATGCTGTAAACCTCTATGACTCTATGACAGGAAAGGCAGGATTCAGGAACTGTGGATGACCAGGGAAATTGTGAGTCTCGTTAAAAAGAAAAAGGATGCAGACATGAAGTCTAGGCAATTAAACACATGAAGCATTTGAAGAATACAGGGAAAGTAGAAAAGAACTCAAACAGGGAGTTAGGAGGGCAGGAAGGGGTCATGAAATGTCCTTGGGAGACAGGATTAAGGAGAATCCCAAGGCATTTTATACATATATTAAGAACAAGAGGGTAGCTAGAGAAAGAGTGGTCCACTTAAGGACAAAGGAGGGAAATTTTGTGTAGAACCAAAGGAAGTGGATGAGATTCTTAATGAGTATTTTGCATTGGTATTCACAAAGGAGAGGGACACGTTAATTGAAGGTGTTTTGGAGGGGTGTGCAAACCCTTGAGAATAAGTCATCATTATGAGGGAGGAAGTGTTTGGTGTATTAAAAAAACATTAAGGTAGACAAGTCCCCAGGGCCAGATGGCACCTATCCCAGATTACAGAGGGAGACCAAGAGATGAAATTGCTGGGCCTCTAACAGAAATCTTTGTTTCTTCGTTGGCCACGGGTGAGGTCCCAGAGGATTGGAGGGTAGCCAATGTTGTCCCATTATTTAAGAAGGGTAGCAAGGATAACCCGGGTAATTATAGACCAGTGAGCTTGACATCAGTGATAGGGAAACTGTTGGAGAAGATTCTTAGGAATAGGCTCCATACACATTTGGAACTGAATGGTCTTGTTAGCAACAGACAGTATGGTTTTGTACATGGGAGGTCATGCCTCGCAAATTTGGTTGAGTTTTTTGAGGAGGTGACAAAAATGATTGACGAGGGAAGGGCCGTGGATGTCGTCTACATGGATTTTAGTAAAGCATTTGACAAGGTCCCTCATGGCAGGCTGGTGCAAAAGATTAAATCTCATGGGATCAGGGGTGAACTAGCTAGATGGATTCAGAACTGGCTTGGCCATAGAAGAGAGAGGGTAGCGGTGGAAGGGTGTTTTTCTGAATGGTGATCTGTAACAAGTGGTGTTCCGCAGGGCTCTGAACTGGGACCTCTGCTTTTTGTGATATATATCACAACAAAATCACAAATGGAAGGGTAGAGTGTGGTGGAAATAATCTTTTGAGGTGTGTCTATTTCAATGCCAGGAGTATTGTGGGGAAGGCAGATGAGCTGAAGGCGTGGATAGACACATGGAAATATGACATTATAGCCATTAGTGAAACTTGGCTACAGGAGGGGCAGGACTGGCAGCTCAATGTTCCAGGGTTCCAATGTTTCAGGCGGGATAGAGGCAGAGGGATAAAAGGTGGGGGGGTGGCATTGTTGGTCAGGGAAAATGTTACAGCGGTACTCAGGCAGGATAGATTAGGGAGCTTGTCTACAGAGGCCCTACGGGTGGAGCTGAGAAACAGGAAAGGTATGACCACATTAATGGGCTTGTATTATAGACCACCCAATAGTCAGCGAGAATTGGAGGAGCAAATCAGCGGAGAGATAGCTGACAACTGCAAGAAACACAAAGTTGTGATAGTAGGGGATTTTAATTTTCCACATATAGATTGGGACTCGCATACTGTTAAAGGTTTAGACGGGGTAGAGTTTGTAAAATGTGTTCAGGAGAATTTTCTACATCAGTATATAGAGGTGCCAAATAGAGAGGATGCGATATTGGATCTCCTATTGGGAAATGAGTTAGGGCAGGTGATGGATGTGAGTGTAAGGGAACACTTTGGATCCAGTGATCATAATGCCATTAGTTTCAACCTGATCGTGGATAAGGATAGATCTGGTCCTCGGGTTGAAGTTCTGAACTGGAAAAAGGCCAAATTTGATGAAATGAGAAGGGATCTGGGAAGTGTGGATTGGCACAGGCTGTTCTCTGGTAAGGATGTAAATGGAAAGTGGGAGGCCTTCAAAGGAGAAATTTTGAGAGTGCAGAGTTTGTATGTTCCTGTCAGGATTAAAGGCAAAGTAAATAGGAATAAGGAACCTTGGTTCTCGAGGGAGATTGTAACACTGATTAAGAGGAAGAGAGAGTTGTATGAAATGTACAGGCAGCAAGGAACAGATCAGATGTTCGAGGAGTATAAAAAGTGCAAGAAGCTACTTAAGAGGGAAATCAGGAGGGCTAAAAGAAGACATGAGGTTGCTTTGGCAGACAGAGTGAAGGAAAATCCAAAGAGCTTCGAGAGGTATGTTGGGAGCAAAAGGATAGTGAGGGATAAAATTGGCCCTCTTGAAGACCAGAGTGGTAGACTGTGTATGGAACCAAAAGAGATGGGGGAGATACTAAATGTTTTTTTTGCATCCGTATTTACTGAGGAAATGGGCATGGAGTCTACGGAAATAGGGCAAACAGGTAGGGAGGTCATGGAACCTTTACAGATTAAAGGGGAGGAGGTGCTCGCTGTCTTGAGGCAAATCAGAGTGGATAAATCCCCAGGACCGGACAGGGTATGCCCATGGACCTTGAGGGAAGCTAGTGTTGAACTTGCAGGGGCCCTGGCAGACATATTTAAAATGTCAGTATTCACGGAGGAGGTGCCGGATGATTGGAGGGTGGCTCATGTTGTTCCGTTGTTTAAAAAAGGTTCCAAAAGAAATCCGGGAAATTATAGGCCAGTAAGTTTGACGTCGGTGGTGGGCAAGTTATTGGAAGGTGTGATAAGGGATAGGATCTACAAATATTTGGATAGACAGGGACTTATTAGGGAGAGTCAACATGGCCTCGTGCGTGGTAGGTCATGTTTGACCAATCTATTAAGGTTTTTTGAGGAGGTTACCAGGAAAGTGGATGAAGGGAAGGCGGGGGATGTTGTCTACCTGGATTTCAGCAAGGCCTTTGACAAGGTCCCTCATGGGAGGTTAGTTAGGAAGGTTCAGTCGCTAGGTATACATGTGGAGGTAGTAAATTGGATGAGACACTGGCTCAATGGAAGAAGCCAGAGAGTGGTTGTGGAGGATTGCTTCTCTGAGTGGAGGCCTGTGACTAGTGGTGTGCCGCAGGGATCGGTGTTGCGTCCATTGTTGTTTGTCATCTATATCAATGATCTGGATGATAATGTGGTCAATTGGATCAGCACATTTGCTGATGATACAAAGATTGGAGGTGTAGTGGACAGTGAGGAAGGTTTTCAAAGCTTGCAGAGGGATTTGGACCAACTAGAAAAATGGGCTGAAAAATGGCAAATGAATTTAACGCAGACAAGTGCGGGATATTGCACATTGGAAGGACAAACCAAAGATGAACGTACAGGTTAAATGGTAGGACTCTGAAGAGTGCAGTTGAACAGAGGGATCTGGGAATACAGGTACAGAATTCCCTAAAAGTGACGTCACAGGTCGAAAAGATCGTAAAGAGTGCCTTTGGTACATTGGCCTTTATAAATCGAAGTATCGAGTATAAAGGTTGGAGTGTTATGGTAAGGTTATATAAGGCATTGGTGAGGCCGAATTTGGAGTATTGTGTACAGTTTTGGTCACCTAGTTACAGGAAGGATGTAAATAAGATTGAAAGAGTGCAGAGAAGGTTCACAAGGATGTTGCCGGGACTTGAGAAGCTGAGTTACAGAGAGAGATTGAATAGGTTGGGACTTTATTCCCTGGAGCGTAGAAGATTGAGGGGAGATTTGATAGAGGTGTATAAGATTTTGATGGGTATAGATAGAGTGAATGCAAGCAGGCTTTTTCCGCTGAGGCTAGGGGAGCAAAAGACCAGAGGGCATGGGTTAAGGGTGAAAGGAGAAAAGTTTAAAGGGAATATTAGGGGGGGCTTCTTCACGCAGAGAGTGGTGGGAGTGTGGAATGAGCTGCCGGATAAAGTGGTAAATGCGGGGTCACTTTTAACATTTAAGAAAAACTTGGACGGGTTCATGGATGAGAGGGGTGTGGAGGGATATGGTCCAAGTGCAGGTCAGTGGGACTAGGCAAAAAATGGTTCGGCACAGACAAGAAGGGCCAAAAGGCTTGATTCTGAGCTGTAATTTTCTATGGTTCTATGGTTTGGTGCAACCTGAAAAATGGTTGAGAAGTCTTAGCAAGAATTGTGCAATGTATTAGAACTTCATTTTGGTTCCAAGCCACAGATGATTGCAGAGCGGTTCAGATTTTAGGAAGTAAGTTTATTTATTAGTCACATGTAAAGCGTTTGACAAGGTCCCTCATGGCAGGCTGGTGCAAAAGGTTAAATCTCACAGGATAAAAGGCAAGCTCGCTGGATGGGTGAAGAACTGGCTTAGCCATAGAAGACAGAGGGTAACAGTGGAGGGGTCTTTTTCAGGTTGGAGGTCTGTGACTAGTGGTGTTCCTCAGGGCTCTGTACTGGGACCTCTGCTGTTTGTGATATATATAAATGATTTGGAGGAAGATGTAGCTGATGTGATCAGTAAGTTTGCGGACGACGCAAAGATTGCTGGAGTTGCGGATAGTGATGAAGATTGTCAGAGAATACAGCAGGATATAGATAGGCTGGAACATTGGGCGGAGAAATGGCAGATGGAATTTAATCCAGATAAATGCGATGTGATGCATTTTGGTAGATCTAATGCACAGGGGGGCTATACAATAAATCCAGAACCATCAGGAGTATAGACACACAGAGGGATCTGGGTGTGCAAGTACACATCCTTAAAGGTGGCAGCACAGGTGGAGAGGGTGGTGAAGAAGGCATATGGCATGCTTGCCTTTATTGGACGGGGCATAGAGTATAAAAGTTGGCATATGATGTTGCAGTTATATAAAATGTTGGTTAGGCCACATTTGGAATACTGCGCCCAGTTCTGGTCGCCACACTACCAGAAGGACATGGAGGCTTTGGAGAGAGTGCAGAAAAGGTTTACCAGGATGTTGCCTGGTATGGAGGGTATTAGCTATGAGGAGAGATTGAGTAAACTAGGGTTGTTCTCCCTGGAAAGACGGAGGTTGAGGGGCGACCTAATAGAAGTTTATAAAATTATGAAGGGCATAGATAGGGTGAACAGTTGGAAGCTTTTTCCCAAGTCAGAAATGACAAACACAAGGGGTCACAAGTTCAAGGTAAGGGGGGCAAGGTTCAATACAGATATGCGGGGGACGTATTTTACACAGAGGGTGGTGGGGGCCTGGAATGCACTGCCAAGCAAGGTGGTTGAGGCAGACACGCTAGGATCATTTAAGACTTATCTAGATAGCCACATGAACAGACTGGGAATAGAGGGATACAAACGGATGGTCTAGTTCGGAACACATGATCGGTGCAGGCTTGGAGGGCCGAAGGGCCTCTTCCTGTGCTGTATTGTTCTTTGTTCCTAATCCGGACAAATGCGAGGTGATGCATTTTGGTCGATCCAATTCAGGTGGGAGCTATAAAATAAATAGTACAACATTCAGAGATTGTTGGGATCTGGGAGCACAGGTCCACAGTTCCTTAAAAGTGGCAGCACAGGTGGAAAAGGTGGTGAAGAAAGCATATGGCACGTTTGCCTTCATCGGACGGGGCATTGAGTACAAAAGTTGGCAAATTATGTTACAGTTGTATAAAACATTGGTTAGGCCACATTTGGAATACTGTGAACAATTCTGATCAACACGCTATCATAAGGACGTGGAGGTTTTGGAGAGAGTGCAGAAAAGGTTTACCAGGGTGTTGCCTGGTATGGATGGTATTAGCTATGAGGAGAGATTGAATAAACTGGGATTGTTCTTCCTGGAAAGATGGAGGCTGAGGGGCGAGCTGATATAAGTTTATTAAAGTATGAGAGGTATAGATAGGGTGAACAGTTGGAAGCTTTTTCCCAGGGCAGAAATGACAATTACAAGGGGGGGGACAAGTTCAAGATAAGGTGGGGAAAGGTTCAGTGGAGATGTGCGGGGGAAGTTTTTTACACAGAGAGTGGTGGGGGCCTGGAATGCACTGCCAAGTGAGGTGGCTGAGGCAGATACATTAGCTACATTTAAGACTTACCTTGATAGGCATATGAACAAATGGGTAATAGAGGGATATAAGCGGTTGGTTTAGATAGGTAAACATGACCGGTGCAGGCTTGGAGGGCCGAAGAACCTGTTCCTTTGCTGTACTGATCTTTGCTGCCTCACAGCGCCAGGGTCAATTCCAGCCTTGGGCCACTGTCTGTGTGGAGTTTGCACATTCTCCCTGTGTTTGCATAGGTTTCCTCCGGGTGCTCCAGTTTCCTCCCACAGTCCGAAAGACGTGCTGTTTAGGTGCATTGGCCATGCTAAATTCTCCCTTGGTGTAACCCGAACAGACGCCAGAGTGTGGCGACTCGGGGATTTTCAAAGTAACTTTATTGCAGTGTTAATATTAGCCTACTTGTGACGTTAATTAGTAAATTTTAAAACTTTAACCTTTAGAACTTTAAACGAACAACATTTTAGGTGTTGCTATACCACCTGGATTGCAGTGGGTCGCCACCACCTTTGCAAGGGCAATTATTACTGGGCAATAAATGCTGGTCTAGCCAGCGATGCTTACATCTTCCAAAAGGAGTTAAAAAATGACTCAAGCAGATCTGCTTCCTTAAAAGATGAAAAGTGCTCATTTAGACCCTCAGTCATGCCCTCTGTATTAATGTATTATCCCCTTTTTGTTACCTAATCAATCCCACTTTTTTTGATTTGATTTATTATTGTCACATGTATCATGTACTGAGATATAGTGAAAAGTATTGCTTCTTGCGTGCTATACAAGCAAAACATACCATTCATAAAGTATATAGGGGAGAAGGAAATGATAGGGTGCAGTATATAGTGTTGTAGTTACAGATAGAGTGAAGAGAAATTTCAGACGAATATATGATAGGACCATTCAAAAGTCTGATGGCAGCAGGGAAGAAGCTGTTTGAGTCGGTTGGTCGATGTTTTCAGACTTTAGCACCGTTTTCCCGATGGAAGAAGGCGGAAGAGAGTATGTCTGGAGTGTGTGGGGTCCTTATTATGCTGGCTGCTTTGCCGAGGCAGCGGGAAGTGTAGACAGAGTCAATGGATGGGAGGCTGGTTTACGTGATGGACTGGGCTTCGTTCACGACCCTTTGTAGTTTTTACAGTCTTGAACAGAGTAGGAGCCATACCAAGCTGTGATATATCTTGATAGGATGCTTTCTATGGTGCATCTGTAAAAACTGGTGAGAGTCATCGTGGGCATGCCAAATTTCCTTAGCCTTCTGAGAAAGTAGAGCCGTTGGTGGGCTTTCCGGGTCCCCAGAACATTAGCTGAGTTTCTGGATTAAAAGTCTAGCAATAACGCTGTTAGGTTATCAAGCAGTAAGAATGTCGATTGAGTAGGAGATTCCCTAGTTAGGGGAACAGATATGCATTTCTGTAACTGTCAGTGAATCCTGCGTAATGTGTTGACTTCCTGATGTCAGGGTAAAGGACATCATGGAGAAGGATGCAGGATAGAAACATAGAAAATAGGAGTAGGCCATTCAACCCTTCAACCCTGCTGTGCCATTTAGTATGATCACGGCTGATCATCCTACTCAGTAACCTGTTCCCACCTCTCAGATGGGAATTCTGCATCATTCACACGTGGGGTATAGTAGCTAAGACACAATCATCAGACAACTCAGATTCAACCAAGTCTTCAGTATTATTCACAACACTAGGATCTAAAGAAGTTGGTACTTCTGGAGATGATTCAGAAGAATCATTTTGAGATGACAACAGTTGGTCAGCGTGGCTTTGCCAAACTTAGTTCATCTTTGAACTGTGTAAGAAATTAAAGTAAGGCATTGCTCCAAAAGCTTATGGTATTTGCTACCAAATAAACCTGTTGGACTTTAACCTGGTGTTGTGAGACTTCTTACTGTGCCTACCCCAGTCCAACGCCGGCATCTCCACATTAAGAAATTAAACCCAATTCTCATGGCAGAATTATGCGCGAGCACTCTTACCTCCTTGTTGAAATGAGTGTTGTTTTGCCCTCACTGCTTGTCTAACAAGTTGAGATTGTTGTTGACACAATTACATCTGAAGTTTCTGGAGGTAATAAATCGAATGTAGTTTTCAACTTTCTCTTTTAGAGTAATAATGCAGGTGAACTTTGGGTAGTCACATGAGTAGTGTTTCTACAGATACCAAAAGTCTATTCACACGATGTGATAATGAACCTTGTTCTTTTGAAGCTTTTAAAGAATGTTTTAAGGTTTGTACGTATCTTTCAGCTAATGCATTGGTTGGTGGATGATAAGGTACAGGTTTTATATGCTGAATAACATTCACTTTTGAGATAGTCCTCAAACTCTTGTGAAATAAACTGTGAACTATTATCACCAACAATCTGTTCTAGTTTACCAAATCTTGCAAAAATATTATCAAGTTTTTCAATGGGTTGTTCAGTTGTATCGCTTTGAATGCACATCAGTTATGATGAAGAACATGTAACCCTGAAATGGACCAGCAAAATCGACATGCAATCACTGCCATGTCATTTTAGGCCACTCCAAAGGGTGTAAAGGAGACAACAGTGGTGTATTTCTCATTCACACATAGGATTGCCACTGTCCCACTTTTTCTCCAATCTGAGCATCCAGTCTCAAGAATTAAAGACACAGCAGCACCAATATCAATCTCCATCTTAATAGATTGTCCACTTCACTTTGGAATCACCCAGAATCTCTGTGACTCACGCTGTATCTATAAGTCATTCATTTGGAGCTGCTCTTCACTCTTGGCCTGTTTCTATGCTGTAAACCTCTATGACTCTATCAGTTAGATGGGTGAGATTGGTATAGACGGATATTGGCCAAACACCGGTAACTGGGACTAGTTTAATGGTAAATTCTGGGCAGCATGGACAAGTTGGGCTGAAAGGCCTGCTTCGGTGCTGGAAACCTCTATGACTCTTCATATTTCTGGACATTCTCCTCTTCATTTTGTAAATTATTTTTGTAGAATGCAACTTATTCTTCTTCTCTATGGTACCCAGATACTTCTGAATATTCTTCTAAGGGGAAGCTGCTCGAGCCCAACAAGTCTTTGCAATTTGACCAGTTTTGCCACAATTCTTGCATTGATTATCTTTGCTCCAAAATTCATTCATTGGCTCATTTTGGCACATCTGTGACATGTTTGTTGCTGTTTTGACTTCTTATGGTCAGTTCCCAACTTGTGGATCTTCACTCCTACACCATATTGTGAAGCCTCTTTAGCAGCCAGTTCCATCAACGCTGCGATTTTTCCTGCTATATTTCAAGTCAAAGCATGCTCAGTAAGCAATTATTTGGATAGCCTCATTTTGGCGACCACAAACTAGACAATCTCAAAAGTCATAGAGTCATAGAGGTTTACAGCATGGAAACAGGCCCTTCGGCCCAACTTGTCCATGCTGCCCTTTTTAAACCCCTAAACTAATCCCAATTGCCCACATTTGGCCCATATCCGTCTATACCCATCGTACCTATGTAACTATCTAAATGCTTTTTAAAAGATAAAATTGTACCCGCCTCTACTACTACCTCTGGCAGCTTGTTCCAGACACTCACCACCTCTGTGTGAAAGAATTGCCCCTCTGGACACTTTTGTATCTCTCCCCTCTCACCTTAAACCTATGCCCTCTAGTTTTAGACTCCCCTACCTTTGGGAAAAGATATTGACTATCTACCTTGTCTATGCCCCTCATTATTTTATAGGCCTCTATAAGATCACCCCTTAGCCTCCTACGCTCCAGAGAAAAAAGTCCCAGTCTATTCAGCCTCTCCTTATAACTCAATCCATCAAGTCCCGGTAGCATCCTAGTAAATCTTTTCTGCACTCTTTCTAGTTTAATAATATCCTTTCTCCAATGGGGTGACCAGAATTACACGAAGTATTCCAAGTGTGGCCTTACCAATGTCTTGTACAACTTCAACCAGACGTCCCAACTCCTGTATTCAATGTTCTGACTGATGAAACCAAGCATGCCGAATGCCCTCTTCACCACTCTGTCCAACTGTGACTCCACTTTCAAGGAGCTATGAACATGTACCCCGAGATCTCTTTGTTCTGTAACTCTCCCCAATGCCCTACCATTAACTGAGTAACTCCTGCCCTGGTTCAATCTACCAAAATGCATTACCTCGCATTTATCTAAATTAAACTCCATCTGCTATTCGTCAGCCCACTGGCCCAATTGATCAAGATCCCGCTGCAATTGGAGATAACCTTCCTCACTGTCCGCCATGCCACCAATCTTGGTGTCATCTACAAACTTACTAACCATGCCCCCTATATTCTCATCCAAATCATTAATATAAATTACAAATAACAGTGGGCCCAGCACTGATCCCTGAGGCACACCGCTGGTCACAGGCCACCAGTTTGAAAAACAACTCTTTACAACCACCAGAAGCCAATTTTGTATCCATTTAGACACCTCACCCTGGATCCCATGAAATTTAACTTTATGCAACAACCTACCATGCGGTATCTTGTCAAAGGCCTTGCTAAAGTCCATGTAGACAACATCGACTGCACTGCCTTCATCTACCTTCTTGGTTACCCCTTCAAAAAACTCAATCAAATTTGTGAGACATGATTTTCCACTCACAAAGCCATGCTGACTGTCCCTAATCAGTTCTTGCATCTCTAAATGCCTATAGATCCTGTCTCTCAAAATACCTTCTGACAATTTACCCACCACAGATGTGAGGTTCACTGGCCTGTAGTTCCCAGGCTTTTCCCTGCAGCCCTTTTTAAACAAAGACACAACATTTGCCACTCTCCAATCTTCAGGCACCTCACCTGTGATTATCGATGATTCAAATATCTCGGCTAGGGGACCCACAATTTAAAGTATCTTCTAATAAGTCACCAAACTCTCAATGTTGTCCCAGCCTTTTTAAGGTTGCTGCAAACTGAACAATGCTTTCACGTTCCACTTGATTCCTTCGATGGAACCTGAACCGTCCCGTTATGATCAGTGATTTTGGAGAGTAAAGCTCTTCAAGGATCTTTGTCAAGTCATTGTAAGTTTGGGTTCCTGGCTTTCTGGATCAACCAATCTCTGGGGCAACTTAAAGGTTTTAGTCCCTATTGTACTGAGAAAAATTGTTATCAGCAACTCGTTTGCAATTTTATTCACTTGTACAAAGTACAGAAACTGCTCTGTGTACAAACTCCATGAATCATTTTCTTCTTTGAAAAGGGCCCATGGATCCTAATTGACCCACCATTTCTCTTGTAGGCACTCGAGACCGCGCAGTATATGATTTTTATTTTACTGCCTTCCTGGTATTCCCCTTTTTACCCTGAAGACTGTTGATTTGATGTATATATTTTTCAAACGACCCCAGCCATACAGCAAAGCATCCCTTTTTAAATGTGCCAGATAGTACCTGGAATCTCATCTTGTTCTGATTGCAAAAAGAAAACCCTCTTTTAAAACCACACAGAGAACTTCCGTCCGATTTCATATCACTTGGCCTTCCTTCACTGGCACTTCATTCTTTAAGTGTGATGACCCACAGTGTCTTTTTCTTTTACATAGGATCTTTTCTTGATGTTCTCAATTAAACAAGAAACCCGACTCATCACCAATCTCCTTTTTGTAATGTCCTAATTATCTTAAGGGTTGTGGGTTTTAACCAAAAAGAAAATATGTGGTTTGCACACACGGATTCAAACAGACAACAGTAGATATATTGAAGGAGTTATTACCAGTACAGAGGACAAAGTAAAACAGCAGAATGTGCAGCACCCTAATGACATCACCCTCAAATCATGTGATCAGCTCTTAAAGTAATCTGCAACTATGTAAATATGCAACATCATGCATAAATCACAAAAAACTAGCATGCAAGTTTAGTAGGTTGTAGGGAAGGCAAATGGAATGTTAGCCCTTATTCCAAAAAGATAGGAATACAGAAAAAAAGGAAGTCTTGCTAAAACTATACATCGCAATAGTTAGACTTTTGATTTGATTTGATTTATTATTGTCACATGTATTAACATACAGTGAAAAGTATTGTTTCTTGCGCGCTACACAGACAGAACATACCGTTCATAGAGAAGGAAACGAGAGAGTGCAGAATGTAGTGTTACAATCATAGCTAGGGTGTAAAGCAAAATCAACTTAATGCAAGGTAAGTCCATTCAAAAATGTAAATGTGAGGTCATCCATTTTGGTAGGAATAACAGCAAAATGGACTATTATTTAAATGGTAAAAAATTGCAGCATGCTGCTGTGCAGAGGGACCTGGGTGTCCTTGTGCAGAAATCTCAAGGAGTTAGTTTGCAGGTGCAGCAGGTAATTAAGAAGGCAAATGGAATTTTGTCCTTTATTGCTAGAGGGATGGAGTTTGAAAACAGCGAGGTTACGTTGCAGCTGTTTAAGGTGCTGGTGAGGCCACACCTGGAGTATTGTGTACAGTTTTGGTCTCCTTACTTGAGAAAGAATATGCTGGCACTGGAGGGAATGCAGAGGAGATTCACTAGGTTCATTCCGGAGTTGAGAGGGTTGGCTTATGAGGAGAGACTGAGTAGACTGGGGCTATATTCATTGGAATTCAGAAGAATGAGGGGAGATCTTATAGAAACATATAAGATTATGAAGGGAATATATAAGATAGAAGCAGGGAAGTTGTTTCCTCTGGCGGGTGACACTAGAACTAAGGGGCATAGCCCCAAAATAAGGGGAAGCAGATTTAGGACTGAGTTGAGGAGGAACTTCTTCACACTAAGGGTTGTGAATCTGTGGAATTTCCTGCCCTGTGAAGCAGTTGAGACTACCTCATTGAATGTTTTTAAGGCAAGGATAGATACATTTTTGAACAGTAAAGGAATTAAGGGTTATGGTGAGCGGGCGGGTAAGTGGAGCTGAGTCCACAAAAAGATCAGTCATGATCTTAATGAATGGCTGAGCAGGCTCGAGGGGCCAGATGGTCTACTCCTGCTCCTAGTTCTTATGTTCTAAAAGTCTGACAGCAGCAGGGAAGAAGCTGGTCTTGAGTCGGTTGGTACGTGACCTCAGACATTTGTATCTTTTTCCCGAAGGAAGAAGGTGGAAGAGAGAATGTCTGGGGAGCGTGGGATACTTAATTATGCTGGCTGCTTTGCCGAGGCAGCGGGAAGTGTAGACAGAGTCAATAGATGGGAGGCTGGTTTGCGTGACGGATTGGGCTACATTCACGACCTTTTGTAGTTTCTTGCGGACTTGGGCAGAGCAGGAGCCATACCAAGCTGTGATGCAACCAGAAAGAATGCTTTCTATGGTGCATCTGTAAAAGTTGCTGAGAGTTGTAGCTGACATGCCAAATTTCCTTTGTTTTCTGTGAAGGTAGAGGCGTTGGTGGGCTTTCTTAACTATTGTGTCGGCATAGGGGGGACCAGGACAGGTTGTTGGTGATCTGGACACCTAAAAACTGAACTACACCTGGAATACTGTGAACAGTATTGGTCCCCTTATCTAAGGAAAGATATACCACCATTCATAAGAACATAAGAACATAAGAAATAGGAGCAGGAGTAGGCCATCTAGCCCCTCGTGCCTGCCCCGCCATTCAATAAGATCATGGCTGATCTGACGTGGATCAGTACCACTTACCCGCCTGATCCCCATAACCCTTAATTCCCTTACCGCTCAGGAATCCATCCATCCGCGCTTTAAACATATTCAGCGAGGTAGCCTCCACCACCTCAGTGGGCAGAGAATTCCAGAGATTCACCACCCTCTGGGAGAAGAAGTTCCTCCTCAACTCTGTCTTAAACCGACCCCCCTTTATTTTGAGGCTGTGTCCTCTAGTTTTAACTTCCTTACTAAGTGGAAAGAATCTCTCCGCCTCCACCCTATCCAGCCCCCGCATTATCTTATAAGTCTCCATAAGATCCCCCCTCATCCTTCTAAACTCCAACGAGTACAAACCCAATCTCCTCAGCCTCTCCTCATAATCCAAACCCCTCATCTCCGGTATCAACCTGGTGAACCTTCTCTGCACTCCCTCCAATGCCAATATATCCTTCCTCATATAAGGGGACCAATACTGCACATTCGAGGCAGTCCAGAGAAGGTTCACTAAGTTGATCCCTGGTATGAATGGATTTTCTATCAGGAAAGGTTGAGTAGTATTGGCCTTTACTCATTGGAGTTTAGAAGAATGAGAGGGACCTTATTGAGACATATAGGATTCTCAGGGGGTTTGACAGATGCTGAGATGTTTCCCCTGTGGGTGAGTCTAGGACCAGAAGGCCTGATCTCAGAGTAAGGGGTCACCCATTTAATACAGAGATGACGAGGGGTTTCTTCACCCAGAGAGCAGTGAATCTGTGGAATTATTTACCACAGAGGGCTATAGAGACTGGGTCGTGTAGTGTTTC
The DNA here is from genome assembly GCF_964213995.1 of Mustelus asterias. NCBI lineage: Eukaryota > Metazoa > Chordata > Chondrichthyes > Carcharhiniformes > Triakidae > Mustelus > Mustelus asterias. Next base: position 2,795,730 of record NC_135803.1, read on the forward strand.
AATGTTGAGATAGACATTTTTTTTATCAGTGAGGGAATCAAGGGTTATGGGGCTAAGGCAGGAAACTGGAGTTGAGGATTATCGTTTCGGATCAGTCACGATGGCGTGAAACTTATTCAGCTCTGGTATGATCCAGAGAAAAAAACAACCTCTAACAAGTTGTTTTTCTTGCTGGAACCAACACTCTGCCAAAATATGGTCAGATCGCCCTGTAGTTCAAATGTGGGTGTCACTTTGTCAGAGCTGCTATAGCTGGAATTAGATGGGCTGGAAACACAGGGGATCAGACTAAACAAATGATCATCAAGAGAGCTGCTGTATGGGTGAATCACCTTTCCATGGCGACTTCCTGTAGGAGTTAACTCCCTGATCCAATAACATTCCTGTAATGGCGAAACCACACAGTGTTTCCAAGATTTGTTTTCGTTTTCATATTTACGGGATATGGGTATCGCTGGCTGGGCCAGCATTTATTGCTGATCCCTCACTGCCCCCCATTTCAGAGAACATTTGAAAGTGAACCACATGGCTGTGGGTCTGGAATCACATGTTGGCCAGACCAGGTAAGAATGACAGATTTATAGAACAGTACAGCACAGAACAGGCCCTTCGGCCCACGATGTTGTGCCGAGCTTTATCTGAAACCAAGATCAAGCTATCCCACTCCCTATCATCCTGGTGTGCTCCATGTGCCTATCCAATAACCGCTTAAATGTTCTTAAAGTGTCTGACTCCACTATCACTGCAGGCAGTCCATTCCACACCTCAACCACTCTCTGCGTAAAGAACCTACCTCTGATATCCTTCCTATATCTCCCATCATGAACCCTATAGTTATGCCCCCTTGTAATAGCTCCATCCACCCGAGGAAATAGTCTTTGAACGTTCACTCTATCTATCCCCTTCATCATTTTATAAACCTCTATTAAGTCTCCCCTCAGCCTCCTCCGCTCCAGAGAGAACAGCCCTAGCTCCCTCAACCTTTCCTCATAAGACCTACCCTCCAAACCAGACAGCATCCTGGTAAATCTCCTCTGCACTCTTTCCAGCGCTTCCACATCCTTCTTATAGTGAGGTGACCAGAACTGCACACAATATTCCAAATGTGGTCTCACCAAGGTCCTGTACAGTTGCAGCATAACCCCACGGCTCTTAAACTCCAACCCCCTGTTAATAAAAGCTAACACACTATAGGCCTTCTTCACAGCTCTATCCACTTGAGTGGCAACCTTTAGAGATCTGTGGATATAGACCCCAAGATCTCTCTGTTCCTCCACAGTCTTCAGAACCCTATCTTTGACCTTGTAATCCACATTTAAATTAGTCCTACCAAAATGAATCACCTCACATTTATCAGGGTTAAACTCCATTTGCCATTTTTCAGCCCAGCTTTGCATCCTATCTATGTCTCTTTGCAGCCTACAACAGCCCTCCACCTCATCCACTACTCCACCAATCTTGGTGTCATCAGCAAATTTACTGATCCACCCTTCAGCCCCCTCCTCTAAGTCATTAATAAAAATCACAAAGAGCAGAGGACCAAGCACTGATCTCTGTGGCACTCCGCTAGCAACCTGCCTCCAATCCGAAAATTTTCCATCCACCACCACCCTCTGTCTTCGATCAGACAGCCAGTTACCTATCCAATCGGCCAACTTTCCCTCTATCCCACACCTCCTCACTTTCATCATAAGCCGACCATGGGGGACCTTATCAAACGCCTTACTAAAATCCATGTATATGACATCAACTGCCCTACCTTCATCAGCACACTTAGTTACCTCCTCAAAAAATTCTATCAAATTTGTGAGGCACGACTTGCCCTTCACGAATCCATGCTGACTATCCTGGATTAATCCGCATCTTTCTAAATGGTCGTAAATCCCATCTCTAAGGACCTTTTCCATCAATTTACCAACCACCGAAGTAAGACTAACCGGTCTATAATTACCAGGGTCATTTCTATTCCCTTTCTTAAACAGAGGAACAACATTCGCCATTCTCCAGTCCTCTGGCACCATCCCCGTGGACAGCGAGGACCCAAAGATCAAAGCCAAAGGCTCTGCAATCTCATCCCTTGCCTCCCAAAGAATCCTAGGACACATTTCATCAGGCCCAGGGGACTTATCGACCTTCAGTTTATTCAAAACTGCCAGGACATCCTCCCTCCGAACATCTATTTCCTCCAGCTATTAGCCTGTAACACCTTCTCTTCCTCAAAAACATGGCCCCTCTCCTTGGTGAACACTGAAGAAAAGTATTCATTCATCACCTCGCCTATCTCTACTGACTCCATACACAAGTTCCCACTACTGTCCTTGACCGGCCCTAACCTCACCCTGGTCATTCTTTTATTCCTCACATAAGAGTAAAAAGCCTTGGGGTTTTCCTTGATCCGACCCGCCAAGGACTTCTCGTTTCTCCCCCTAGCTCTCCTAAGCCCCTTTTTCAGCTCATTCCTTGCTAACTTGTAACCCTCAATCGAGCCATCTGAACCTTGTTTCCTCATGCCTACATAAGCTTCCCTCTTCCTTTTCACAAGACATTCCACCTCTTTCGTGAACCATGGTTCCCTCACTCGGCCATTTCCTCCCTGCCTGACAGGGACATACCTATCAAGGACATCCAGTATTTGTTCCTTGAAAAAGTTCCACTTTTCATTAGTTCCTTTCCCTGACAGTTTCTGTTCCCAACTTATGCCCCCTAATTCTTGCCTAATCGCATCATAATTACCTCTCCCCCAATTGTAAACCTTGCCCTGCCGTACGGCCCTATCCCTCTCCATTGCAATAACAAAAGACACCGAATTGTGGTCACTATCTCCAAAGTGCTCTCCCACAACCAAATCTAACACTTGGCCCGGTTCATTTCCCAGTACCAAATCCAATGTGGCCTCACCTCTTGTCGGCCTATCCACATATTGTGTCAGGAAACCCTCCTGCACACACTGCACAAAAACTGCCCCATCCGAACTATTTGACCTACAAAGGCTCCAATCAATATTTGGAAAGTTAAAGTCCCCCATGACAACTACTCTGTGACCCCCACACATATCCATAATCTGCTTAGCAATTTCTTCCTCCACATCTCTATTACTATTTGGGGGCCTATAGTAAACTCCTAACAACGTGACCGCTCCTTTCCTATTTCTAACCTCAGCCCATATTACCTCAGTGTGCAGATCCCCCTCGAAGTGCCTTTCTGCAGCCGTTAAACTATCCTTGATTAACAATGCCACTCCTCCAACTCTTTTACCAGCTTCCCTACACTTAATGAAACATCTATACCCCGGAACGTCCAACAACCATTCCTGTCCTTGTTCTACCCACGTCTCCGTAATGGCCACAACATCGTAGTCCCAAGTACCAATCCACGCCCCAAGTTCATCTACCTTGTTCCGGATGCTCCTTGCATTGAAGTAGACACACTTCAACCCACCTTCCTGTCTACCGGTACCCACCCTTGACCCTGATACCTTCCCCAATACCTCACCACCCTCACTGACTTCTGGACTACAACTCCTTTTCCCACTCCCCTGACAAATTAGTTTAAACCCCCCTGAAGAGCCGTAACAAATTTCCCTCCTAGGATATTGGTGCCCCTCTGGTTCAGGTGCACCCCGTCCTGTTTGTACAGATCCCACCTTCCCCAGAATGTGTTCCAATTATCCAAGTATCTGAAACCCTCCCTCCTACACCATCCCTGCAACCACATGTTTAACTGCACTCTCTCCCTGTTCCTCAACTCGCTGTCACGTGGCACCGGCAACGTACCAGAGATGACCACATGTTTTGTCTTGGCTCTCAGCTTCCAGCCCAGCTCCAGATATTCCTGCTTTAAATCCCCATCCCTTCTCTTACCTATTTCATTGGTACCAATGTGTACCACGACTTGTGACTGTTTCCCCTCCCCCTTCAGAATCCGGAAAACACGGTCTGAGACGTCACGGACCTTGGCATCCGGTAGGCAACATACCATCCGTGAGTCTCTTTTGCTGCCACAGAACCTCCTATCTATCCCTCTAACTAATGAGTCCCCAATAACTATTGCCCTCCCGCTCTGCCCCTTACCCTCCCGAGCCACAGAGACGGACACAGTGCTGGAGATCCTCTCACTGCGGCTCACCACTGGTATGTCATCCCCCTCAACCGTATCCAAAGCGGAATACTTGTTGCTAAGGGGAACGACCACCGGGGATCCCTGCACAGACTGCTCCCTCCCAGCCCCTCTCACCGTCACCCATCTGTTTTCATCCCTCGGAGTAACTGTATTCCTAAAGCTTCTGTCTATGGCCACCTCTGCGTCCCTAAAGGACATTAGTGATGAACCAAATGGGTTTTTACCATAATTGACAATGGTTTCATGGTCATCAGTAGACATTTAATTCCAGATGTTTTATTGAATCCAAATTTTACCATCCGTCATGGTGCTATTCGAACCCAAGTACCCAGAGCATTACCTTGGGTCTATGGATTGCTAGTCCAGTGATGATATCACTGTGCCACTGTCTCCCCTGAGAGAACATTTACTGGTAACTCGACTGCACTGTGATGACTGTGAAACTCCCTTTCAGAGTTAATCTCTTGAATACCTCCATAATACACACCATCTCTCCCTGACCTGCTCCCAGTTCTCTGAATCTCCCATCCCATTTAATGCTTGAGACCCCAGTGATCACAGAGCTGCAGCAAGGGGTTAAGCATGTGGGCCATCACAAGTGCAAAAACAGTGTACAGCTCGGCTGCAATGATTAGTTCCCTGTCATTTTCACTTCAATGCAAAGTTGCAAACAAATTTGTTCATTTATGTGCTGGCTAGACCCACCCGTGTGTGTCATTAAGAGGCTGTGGAAGGGTTTCTTGAACTGCTGCAATTTGGGGTGAAGGTGTCCCTGCTCGAACTGCTTAACTCATCAGCAGTTAACTCATTTTAACTGCTGATGAGTTAAGATCATCAGCCTTAACTCCACTTTCCCATCCCTCCCCATATTCCTCAATTCCCTGAGAGATCAAAAATCTATCACCTCATCCTTGAATATACTAAACGACTAAACAACCACAACGCTCTGGGGTAAAGAATTCCAGAGATTCACAACCTTTGAAGAAATGTCTCTCCTCATTTCAGTCCTAAATGATGGCCCTTTATGCCGAGACGATGCTTCCATAATTCCCCAGCCAGAGGGAACAACCTCATGTGTCTACCCTGCCAACCCCTTCAGATTCTTGTATCTTTCAATGAGATCACTTTTCACTCTTCCAAACTCCAGACAATAAAGACCCACTTTACTCAGCATCTCATCATATGACTACCCTCTAACTCCAAGTACCAGTCTAACCATCACTGCACCACATTCAGCACAAGTATATCCTTAAAGTTGGAGACTAAGACTGTGCACAGCTGAGGGCTCATCAGATACCTGTGCTGTTTTAACACTCCAATCACCTTGCAATAATAGCCAATGTACCATTTGTCTTCCTAATTGCTTTCTGTTCCTGTGTGCTAACTTTGTGTTCCTTGTGCAAGTACGTCCAAGTCTCTCTGAACCCCAACATGTGCCCAACATGTTCAGATTTCACTCCTTTTAAAAAATAATCTGATTTCCTATTGATCAAAATGTATAACCTACTCAACTCCCTACCCTCTGCTTCATTTCTACTAAGATGTGGAGATGCCGGCGTTGGACTGGGGTACTGGACTGGGTGATTTCTACTAACCAATTCTCTATCTATGCTCATCTATTAACACCAACTCCATGAGCCTTTGATAGACTGTCTGGTTTTCTGCTCATGTTAGGCTTCCTTGCATCGTAAAAGTGTAATACCAATTTATAAATTGCTGTAGAAAGGGAAAAAAAAAAGACATTTCTGTAGCACCTTTCACAACCACAAAGCAATCCACAGCCAATGAAGTAACAGTGCAGCACTCCCTCAGTCCAGTAACTCTGACAGCACAACGCTCCCTCAATACTAACCCTTCAACAGTGTGGCACTCCCTCAGTCCAGTAACTCTGACAGTACAACGCTCCCTCAATACTAACCCTTCAACAGTGTGGCACTCCCTCAGTCCAGTAACTCTGACAGTACAACGCTCCCTCAATACTAACCCTTCAACAGTGCGGCACTCCCTCAGTCCTGAGGGAGTGTTGGAGTGTTAGCCTGGATTATCGGGCTCGAGACTATAAAGTGGAAGTTGATGTTCCAATTGATTGACTCAGGTGAGAGCACTACGACTGAGCCACAGAGTTCCTGTATTGAGACTCTTCTCTTAATAGGTCCATCTGGGTGGCTTCATCCTGGGAGGCCCCGGCCTCCCCGCGCCCCGGCCTCCCCGCGCCCCGGCCTCCCCGCGCCCCGGCCGCTACATGTTGAAGCTGGATGTACATTTCATGTTTTCCTGTTCCATGAAAAACCTCTGCAAGGTGTAACCATTCATTCCCTGGCTAACTTCCACCCACCCACATTGTCTGTACCTGGTTGGCTGTAGGGATTCGCATTCTAATGAGTATTCTGTAACTTGATTTTGTGTCTCTGTGCACTGTTTGAGAGCACATTGCCACCCCATCTGACGAAGGAGCAGCGCTCCAAAAGCTTATGGTATTTGCTACCAAATAAGCCTGTTGGACTTTAACCTGGTGGTGTGAGACTTCTTACTGTGTTCACCCCAGTCCAATGCCGGCATCTCCACATCACAACTTCACTCAATCAGGAAGACTCTGCCACAGACTCTTTTCGCTCAGAGTTTTGATATGTAAATCCTGGCTTATGCATCATAGAAGGATGCTATTCAGCCCATTATACTTGTGTACTAGCTCTTTGAAAGAGTTATCCAATTAGTCCCACTCATTCCCTAGCCTTGGATTTTCTTTTGTTTATGTATCTATCCAGTTCTCTTTGTAAAGTTACTGTTGAGTCTGTTCCTACCACCACTGCTGACAATGAGTTTCAGATCATCATAACTTGCAGCATAAAACATTCTGGTTCCTAACCCACTCACTCTTGATCTTTTGTCAATTGCAATACATCTGTGTCCCCTGGTTACTGACTCTTCTCCCATTGGAAACCGTTTCTCCTTATTTACTCGATTGAAATCATTAATGGTTTTGAGCAATCTCCCCTGAACATAAGAACATAAGAAATAGGAGCAGGAGTAGGCCATCTAGCCCCTCGAGCCTGCCCCGCCATTCAATAAGATCATGGCTGATCTGACGTGGATCAGTACCACTTACCCGCCTGATCCCCATAACCCTTAATTCCCTTACCGATCAGGAATCCATCCATCCGCGCTTTAAACATATTCAGCAAGGTAGCCTCCACCACCTCAGTGGGCAGAGAATTCCAGAGATTCACCACCCTCTGGGAGAAGAAGTTCCTCCTCAACTCTGTCTTAAACCGACCCCCCTTTATTTTGAGGCTGTGTCCTCTAGTTTTAACTTCCTTACTAAGTGGAAAGAATCTCTCCGCCTCCACCCTATCCAGCCCCCGCATTATCTTATAAGTCTCCATAAGATCCCCCCTCATCCTTCTAAACTCCAACGAGTACAAACCCAATCTCCTCAGCCTCTCCTCATAATCCAAACCCCTCATCTCCGGTATCAACCTGGTGAACCTTCTCTGCACTCCCTCCAATGCCAATATATCCTTCCTCATATAAGGGGACCAATACTGCACACAGTATTCCAGCTGCGGCCTCACCAATGCCCTGTACAGGTGCATCAAGACATCCCTGCTTTTATATTCTATCCCCCTCGCGATATAGGCCAACATCCCATTTGCCTTCTTGATCACCTGTTGTACCTGCAGACTGGGCTTTTGCGTCTCATGCACAAGGACCCCCAGGTCCCTTTGCACGGTAGCATGTTTTAATTTGTTTCCATTGAGATAGTAATCCCATTTGTTATTATTTCCTCCAAAGTGTATAACCTCGCATTTATCAACGTTATACTCCATTTGCCATATCCTCGCCCACTCACTCAGCCTGTCCAAATCTCTCTGCAGATCTTCTCCGTCCTCCACTTGATTCACTTTTCCACTTATCTTTGTGTCGTCTGCAAACTTCGTTACCCTACACTCCGTCCCCTCCTCCAGATCATCTATATAAATGGTAAATAGTTGCGGCCCGAGTACCGATCCCTGCGGCACGCCACTAGTTACCTTCCTCCAACCGGAAAAACACCCATTTATTCCGACTCTTTGCTTCCTGTCGGATAGCCAGTCCCCAATCCACTTTAACACACTACCCCCAACTCCGTGTGCCCTAATCTTCTTCAGCAGCCTTTTATGGGGCACCTTATCAAACGCCTTTTGGAAATCCAAAAACACCGCATCCACCGGTTCTCCTCCATCAACCGCCCTAGTCACATCTTCATAAAAATCCAACATGTTCATCAAGCACGACTTTCCCCTCATGAATCCATGCTGCGTCTGATTGATCGAACCATTTCTATCCAGATGCCCTGCTATCTCCTCTTTAATAATGGATTCCAGCATTTTCCCTACTACAGACGTTAAGCTGACCGGCCTATAGTTACCCGCCTTTTGTCTCCTTCCTTTTTTAAACAGCGGCGTAACATTAGCCGTTTTCCAATCAACCGGCACTACCCCAGAATGCAACGAGTTTTGATAAATAATCACTAACGCATCCACTATTACCTCTGACATTTCTTTCAATACCCTGGGATGCATTCCATCCGGACCCGGGGACTTGTCCACCTTCAGTCCCATTAGTCTACCCAGCACTGCCTCTCTGAACCTTTGCTATTCTATGGAGAACAGTGAATATTTGTTCTGTAGCTGCTCAGTTTGTACTGGACCACAGATTGTGGTGAATAGGTCAGTTTCAGCTTCCATGAACAATATTAAAAGGAAGGGAGTGTTTTGACCGATTGATTACAGCAGTAAATCTGTCATTATCTGTGTCGGGGAACACCTGAGTCACGCCCCTTGTTGGGAAAGTTTTTGGATGTCTGCAGTGTAGCGCAGGGCCTCCAGTGTAGGACATCCGAAATAGGTGGCAGTAACTGGCCGGATTTTATTCTCTCAGCTGAGCATAATGGAGTCAATGCTTGCTGCAGGGTTCAGGAGCAGCTCTGTAAAAAACTTCATTACTGAGAACTTTGAAATCAGACCGTACAGATATGTGTCATGATTTAAGTACATACTTCACCCAACTTACCGCTTTGGACAAAAGATCCCGTCAGTCACTCATTAAGATTTCATAACATTCATCTAAAGAGCACAAATAATAAATGCACAAATGGTCATGGGGGTTGAAGACACAGGAACGCTGGATATTGCAACACTTCATCCTGCCTAGAACCTGGTGCACTGCCTCTCACTCGGATAGCTGGGTCAGAATCCTGTACACTGCCCCTCACTGGGTCAGAATCCTGTACACTGCGCCTCACTGGGTCAGAATCCTGTACACTGCCCCTCACTGGGTCAGAATCCTGTACACTGCCCCTCACTGGGTCAGAATCCTGTACACTGCCCCTCACTGGGTCAGAATCCTGTACACTGCCCCTCACTGGGTGAGAATCCTGTACACTGTGCGTCACTGGGTCAGAATCCTGTACACTGCCCCTCACTGGGTCAGAATCCTGTACACTGCCCCTCACTGGGTGAGAATCCTGTACACTGTGCGTCACTGGGTCAGAATCCTGTACACTGTCTCTCACTGGGTTAGAATCCTGTACACTGCCCCTCACTGGGTCAGAATCCTGTACACTGCCCCTCACTGGGTCAGAATCCTGTACACTGTGCGTCACTGGGTCAGAATCCTGTACACTGCGCCTCACTGGGTCAGAATCCTGTACACTGCCCCTCACTGGGTCAGAATCCTGTACACTGCCCCTCACTGGGTCAGAATCCTGTACACTGCCCCTCACTGGGTCAGAATCCTGTACACTGCGCCTCACTGGGTCAGAATCCTGTACACTGCCCCTCACTGGGTCAGAATCCTGTACACTGCCCCTCACTGGGTCAGAATCCTGTACACTGCCCCTCACTGGGTCAGAGTCTTCTACGCTGCCCCTCACTGGATAGGAATCCTGTACACGACCCGTCACTGGGTCAGAATCCTGTACACTGTCCCTCACTGGGTTAGAATCCTGTACACTGCGCCTCACTGGGTCAGAATCCTGTACACTGTCCCTCACTGGGTTAGAATCCTGTACACTGCCCCTCACTGGGTTAGAATCCTGTACACCGTCCCTCACTGGGTCAGAATCCTGTACACTGTCCCTCACTGGGTCAGAATCCTGTACACTGCCCCTCACTGGGTTAGAATCCTGTACACCGTCCCTCACTGGGTCAGAATCCTGTACACTGTCCCTCACTGGGTCAGAATCCTGTACACTGTCCCTCACTGGGTCAGAATCCTGTACACCGTCCCTCACTGGGTCAGAATCCTGTACACTGTCCCTCACTGGGTCAGAATCCTGTACACTGTCCCTCACTGGGTCAGAATCCTGTACACCGTCCCTCACTGGGTTAGAATCCTGTACACTGCCCCTCACTGGGTCAGAATCCTGTACACTGTCCCTCACTGGGTTAGAATCTTGTACACCGTCCCTCACTGGGTTAGCTGGTAAGAATCCTGTACACTACCCCTCACTGGATCAGAATCCTGGACACTGTGCGTCACTGGAATAGCTGGGTCAGAATCCTGTACACTGTCTCTCACTGGGTCCGAATCCTGTGCACTGTGCGTCACTGGGTCAGAATCCTGTACACTGCCCCTCACTGGGTCAGAATCCTGTACACTGGCCCTCACTGGGTCAGAATCCTGTACACTGCCCCTCACTGGGTCAGAATCCTGTACACTGTCCCTCACTGGGTCAGAATCCTGTGCACTGCCCCTCACTGGGTCAGAATCCTGTACACTGGCCCTCACTGGGTCAGAATCCTGTACACTGCCCCTCACTGGGTCAGAATCCTGTACACTGGCCCTCACTGGGTCAGAATCCTGTACACTGGCCCTCACTGGGTCAGAATCCTGTACACTGGCCCTCACTGGGTCAGAATCCTGTACACTGGCCCTCACTGGGTCAGAATCCTGTACACTGCGCCTCACTGGGTCAGAATCCTGTACACTGGCCCTCACTGGGTCAGAATCCTGTACACTGGCCCTCACTGGGTCAGAATCCTGTACACTGGCCCTCACTGGGTCAGAATCCTGTACACTGGCCCTCACTGGGTCAGAATCCTGTACACTGCCCCTCACTGGGTCAGAATCCTGTACACTGCCCCTCACTGGGTCAGAATCCTGTACACTGTCCCTCACTGGGTCAGAATCCTGTACACTGTGCGCCACTGGGTCAGAATCCTGTACACTGTGCGCCACTGGGTCAGAATCCTGTACACTGTCCCTCACTGGGTAAGAATCCTGTACACTGCCCCTCACTGGGTCAGAATCCTGTACACTGTGCGTCACTGGGTCAGAATCCTGTACACTGTGCGTCACTGGGTCAGAATCCTGTACACTGTCCCTCACTGGGTCAGAATCCTGTACACTGTCCCTCACTGGGTCAGAATCCTGTACACTGTCCCTCACTGGGTCAGAATCCTGTGCACTGTGCGTCACTGGGTCAGAATCTGTACACTGTGCCTCACTGGGTCAGAATCCTGTACACTGCCCCTCACTGGGTCAGAATCCTGTGCACTGCCCCTCACTGGGTTAGAATCCTGTACACTGCGCCTCACTGGGTCAGAATCCTGTACACTGTGCGTCACTGGGTCAGAATCCTGTACACTGCCCCTCACTGGGTCAGAATCCTGTACACTGCCCCTCACTGGGTGAGAATCCTGTACACTGTGCGTCACTGGGTCAGAATCCTGTACACTGCCCCTCACTGGGTCAGAATCCTGTACACTGTCCCTCACTGGGTCAGAATCCTGTACACTGTGCGTCACTGGGTAAGAATCCTGTACACTGTCCCTCACTGGGTGAGAATCCTGTACACTGCCCCTCACTGGGTAAGAATCCTGTACACTGCCCCTCACTGGGTAAGAATCCTGTACACTGCCCCTCACTGGGTCAGAATCCTGTACACTGCCCCTCACTGGGTCAGAATCCTGTACACTGCCCCTCACTGGGTCAGAATCCTGTACACTGCCCCTCACTGGGTAAGAATCCTGTACACTGCCCCTCACTGGGTCAGAATCCTGTGCACTGTCACTCACTGGGTCAGAATCCTGTACACTGTCCCTCACTGGGTAAGAATCCTGTACACTGCCCCTCACTGGGTCCGAATCCTGTACACTGCCCCTCACTGGGTCAGAATCCTGTACACTGCCCCTCCCTGGTTCAGAAACCCAAACATGCCCCTCATTGGGTTAGCTGGGTCAGAATCCTGTACACTGCCCGTCACTGGGTCAGAATCCTGTACACTGCGCCTCACTGGGTAAGAATCCTGTACACTGCGCCTCACTGGGTAAGAATCCTGTACACTGTCTCTCACTGGGTGAGAATCCTGTACACTGCGCCTCACTGGGTAAGAATCCTGTACACTGCGCCTCACTGGGTAAGAATCCTGTACACTGCGCCTCACTGGGTAAGAATCCTGTACACTGTCTCTCACTGGGTCAGAATCCTGTACACTGCCCCTCACTGGGTCAGAATCCTGTACACTGCCTCTCACTGGGTAAGAATCCTGTACACTGCCCCTCACTGGGTAAGAATCCTGTACACTGTCTCTCACTGGGTGAGAATCCTGTACACTGCCTCTCACTGGGTTGGCTGGGCTAGAATCCTGTACACTGCCTCTCACTGGTTCAGAAACACGTACATGCTCATCACTGGGTTAGCTGGGTCAGAATCATGTACATTATACCTCACTAGGTCAGAATCCTGCACACTGCCCCTCACTGGGTCACAATCCTGTATACGGTGCGTCACTGGGATAGCTGGGTAAGAATCCTGGATGCAGCCCCTCACTGGGTCAAAATCCTGTACACTGCCCCTCACTGGGTCAGAGTCCTGTACAATGCCCCTCACTGGGTCAGATTCTTGTACACTGTCGCTCACTCGGTCAGACTCCTGTACACTGTGCGTCACTGGGTTAGCATCCTGTGCACTGCCCCTCACTGGGTTAGCTCGGTAAGAATCCTGTACACAGCCCTTCACTCGGTCCGAATCCTGTACACTGCCACTCACTGGGTAAGAATCCTGTACACTGCCCCTCACTGGGTCAGAATCCTGTACACTGCCCCTCACTGGGTCAGAATCCTGTGCACTGCCCCTCACTGGGTCAGAATCCTGTGCACTGCCCCTCACTGCGTCAGAATCCTGTACACTGTCCCTCACCGGGTTAGAATCCTGTACACTGTCCCTCACTGGGTTAGAATCCTGTGCACAGTCCCTCACTGGGTTAGAATCCTGTACACTGTCCCTCACTGGGTCAGAATCCTGTACACTGTCTCTCACTGGGTCAGAATCCTGTACACTGTCTCTCACTGGGTTAGATGATACTAATCTGATGTCCCTTACTAGTTGAATGTGAGCCCAGGACCCTGACCTTGGGGCTGATATATCACACAGAGGGCCAGGTAAAGTACACGGTGCTGGCTTTGATTTTTTGTCTCTGCTGAGTTGGCTGATCAAATGCAGAATACTCGGAGTGCTGACTTCACTCCCCTTGGGCTAGGGTGGGGTGATTTAACCTTCCATTATCTTCAATTAAACTCCTTTAATTGGGAAGAATCTTGCACAAGATTTCCCATTGGCTCAGTCGATGAAATTTGGCCCAGTGTGAAACTGAAGCTATACAGGTCATAGGAACCCTGCTTCCGTAGTGGGCTTTGCAGATATTGCACAACCATTCCTGATCATTGTCCAGGCAAACACTAGTAAATGCAAGGTACTTGTGCATTCAGTCTATCAGAGGAAAATAGTCATATTACTATTGTTGCACACTTGGAAGATTTTGGTTTCCATGTCTAAGGAATGACATACCTGCCTTGGAGGGGGTACAGTGCAAGTTGAGTATATAGATGGGATGATAAGGTTGTTTTGTGATGAGAGGTATAGTAAATTGGGCCTGTACTGCCTGGAATTCAGCAGAATCAGAGGCGATCTAATTGAAACAAGAGATTCTGAAGGGATTTGACAGGGTAGAAACTGAAAAGTTGTTTCCTCTGACTTGGGAATCTAGAAAGCAAGACCACATTCTCAGGGCTGCTCCTTCATCTCCGAAAGCTCATGATACCAAATAAACCTGTTGGACTTTAACGTGGTGTTGTGAGACTTCTTACTGTGCCCACCCCAGTCCAATGTCGACATCTCCACATCACATTTTCAGGATAAAAGGACATCATTTTGAAATGAGATGAGGAGAAATCTCTTCACTCAAAAGAGTGAACATTGGATGATTGTGGATTATCATTGTTGTGTATATCTAAGACTGAGAGAGACAAGATTTTTGAAATGTCAGGGTATCAGGGATATGGGGAGTGTGCAGGAAGTTGGAATTTTTTGAGGAGGTAACTAAGTGTGTCGATGAAGGTCGAGCAGTTGATGTCATATATATGGATTTTAGTAAGGCGTTTGATAAGGTCCCCCATGGTCGGCTCATGAAGAAAGTAAGGAGGTGTGGGATAGAGGGAAATTTGGCCGATTGGCTATCTCATAGAAGACAGAGGGTGGTGGTGGATGGAAAATTTTCTGACTGGAGACCAGTTACCAGCGGTGTACTACAAGGATCAGTGCTGGGTCCTCTGCTATTTGTGATTTTTATCAATGACTTGGAGGAGGGGGCTGAAGGGTGGATCAGTAAATTTGCGGATGACATCAAGATTGGTGGAGTAATGAATGAGGTGGAGGGCTGTTGTAGGCTGCAAAGGGACATAGATAGGATGCAGAGCTGGGCCGAAAAATGGCAGATGGAGTTTAACCCTGATAAGTGCGAGATGATTCATTTTGGGAGGACAAATTTGAATGCGGATTACAGGGTCTGAGGAATGTGGAGGAACAGAGAGATCTTGGGGTTCATATCCACAGGCCTCTGAAGGTTGCCACTCAAGTGGATAGAGCCATGAAGAAGGCCTATAGTGTGTTAGCGTTTATTAACAGGGGGTTTGAGTTTAAGAGCCGTGGGGTTATGCTGCAACTGTACAGGACCTTGGTGAGACCACATTTGGAATATTGTGTGCAGTTCTGGTCACCTCGCTATAAGAAGGATGCGGAAGCGCTGGAAAGAGTGCAAAGGAGATTTACCAGGATGCTGCCTGGTTTGGAGGGTAGGTCTTATGAGGAAAGGTTGAGGGAGCTAGGGCTTTTCTCTTTAGAGCGGAAGAGGTTGAAAGGCGACTTAGTAGAGGTTTATAAGATGATGAGGGGGATTGATAGAGTGGACGTTCAAAGACTATTTCCTCGGGTGGATGTAGCTGTTACTAGGGGGCATAACTATAAGGTTCGTGGTGGAAGATATAGGAGGGATGTCCGAGGTAGGTTCTTTACTCAGAGAGTGGTTGGAGTGTGGAATGGACTGCCTGCTATGATAGTGGAGTCGGACACTTTAGGAACTTTCAAGCGGTTATTGGATAGGCACATGGAGCACACCAGGATGATAGGGAGTGGGATAGCTTGATCTTGGTTTCGGAAAAGGTTCGGCACAACATCGTGGGCTGAAGGGCCTGTACTGTGCTGTACTGTTCTATGTTCTATGAAGATGATCAGCTATGATTGCATTGAACAGAGGTGTAGGTGGTCTCAGCTGGCTGTGTGACCTACTCCTGTTTTATATCTTTGTGTTATTGCATAAACTAATAGGCCAGAGGTTCCTGCTTTAAGCTACAGGTCTGCATAAAGCAGCTCCTAGCAAGTATCCCTATTTTTGTATCCTTCTGTGCATCCTGTTTACTGTCTCCCTCCCAGCTCAGTTCTGTTAACGTCTACAGCTGATTTTCAGGTAGATCAAACTGAATGTAGGTTTCTATTCGCGTCACAGACTAACTGATTCTGGGATCTTGCTGTGTACAAAATTAACTGCCAACTTTTCCTGCGTTGCAGCTACGTTTTAATTAATTGTTTCAGAAACTCTGAGATGATTCTGTTGCTCAGGGTAGAATGTCATTAAAGATGGGCCTGTGTTTATCTTCACCCTTTCTTGTTGGACTGAGTAAGTTGGAAACTGTTACTTACTTTAGTCTTTACCCTTTCGTCACATTTCCAGTAGGGTTTAACCAATCTTACAGATGGCTTCCTGTCTTCAGAAGTGAACTATTTAAATTCACACAGTGGTTGGGAACACCCCGTTTCAATGTTAATTATCTTTTAACATTTCCACCAAGTTAGTACATACATTATGCTGAGCAGCAGCTCAGTGCATTATCAGTGCACGATGTCCGAGAGTTCTGGTGGCATTTTTCTTGTAGGTTGCTTTTTGAATAGTCCAGCACCACCTCTGTCAGGACTTTATTTTGCACGGGCTTCTTGTTTATGTATGCAATTTGCTGGGTTTTTGGTGTTTTTGGGAGTTGCATTCCGCGGCAACAATCCCTGCCAGTGCCGATCTCCCCCAGCACATGGCAGCTGCTGGACATTTTGGACGACAGTGGCTCTGGATGTTTGCTTGGCCACTTCCTGTGGCTTATATGTTGTAAGCAGCTGTAAAACAGACAGTGTGTATTTATCAGGTAGTTAAACAGCACCAAAATCACACCATTTCTAGATAGATTTTACATTTGACAATGTGTTTATTTATGAATGTTCAATAAGAGAAAGTTTGTCATAAAACCCTTTCTGCCAGTTTACTAAAACAGTTTTAATGAGGTTTTTCAGAAGCCTGTATGAAGTGGACACGATGATGGTTTTCTAAAGGGTGCAGCAGCAGTTTTCAAATGCCATTTTTATTGCTGTACTTCTGATTTTGCAACCACTGTGCAGTGACTCACTGCATGCAGAACACTCATCTTTCACTCATTGTGGTGTCAGCTTCCTGTCTGAAAGTCATTTTGAAAATCCAAAATGTCTTTCTATAACTTTGACGGGGCAGAGGAGGAAGGGGGGCGGGGGGTGCTCAATGAGGGAAAGAGTTTAGAAAATAAATAGAGAAGATCAGAGCAAGTTGCTAATTTGCAAAATCACAGCTGCCCACTTTGTAGCAGCATGCCTTCCCGCCTCGCCGCCTGCCTCTGTACAATCGACAAGCTAATTGACACAAGAAGAGCCTGGAGTGTTAACACATTTATTTTGTGGAAGTTATCTTGTATTTTCCCTCTGTACCACTTGCCAAGCCGAAATCTCTGCTCACACCAACAGCTACCTGTGAACTACAGGTGTGCAATAACTCAGTCTGTTCCCTGCTTCCTTTTGCCCTCCATTCCTTACTGTTCACCTGCACCCCAACATCATAACCGAGTTCAAGAGTTTACTCCTTGCTTGGGGCAGGAGGGAAGTTCACTATCCATCCTCATCCTTCTTAACTACCTAGCACAGCTTTTCACTGACCCTCTGCCCTATTTATAATAGCGTCCTGTGCAATCTCGATCCTGTTTCTGCTTTTGAAATCAGCGTCGCTGCCAGATTCACACGCGAGTGCTGAATAAGTTTGAGCTGGAAGAGGACCACAGTTAGGGTGTAGTTATGTAGGCTGCAAAGCTGGGGCCTGATTCTGGGAGTTTACAGTATCTGAAGGTGAGAACTGTCTATCATGTTAATGGTATGTCGAAACCCTGTATTTTGACAGGGCAAACGATGAAAATATAAAGAAATCCTTCCCAACATATGAATAATAGTAAGCATTTTAGAGAAAGCTGATGCAGGGAAGGGGTTAATATGCACATTGTCCATACTGATGAGTTTCAATTGGGGGATTGTTGGTTTAAGTGACCTCACATTGTTGCAAGTCTTTTCTTTTTTTAAACCTGGCTGTGTGGCGATAGCTATATACACGCATATTACTCCTTAATTGTGCCTCTGTCTATTTTACAGCTCTCACAAGGTTCACAATGTGCATCTTGAGAGCAAGCTTTAGTAAATGTACGAAGTGTCTGGAGTAGGATAGAGAGCAAAGGTCAATGTGCTGTTGTTGTGTCAATTAGCTTGTCGATTGTACAGAGGCAGGAGGCGAGGCGGGAAGGCACGCTGCTACAAAGTGGGCAGCTGTGATTTTGCAAATTAGCAACTTGCTCTGATCTTCTCTATTTATTTTCTAAACTCTTTCCCTCATTGATCTCTCCCCCCCCCCACCCCCCCTTCCCCCTTCCTCCGCCCCGTCAAAGTTATAAAAAGACATTGAAACATCCTAAAACCAACTTGAGGCTCAGTGAGAGGTAAGTTTCCAGGTATATTCTGAGTTAGAGATCTACTTCATATTATGAACGGAAAGAGAAAGTTTGGAAAAGGTAGGAAGTAAGGAATATAATAGTAGGGGAGAGGCTGACATGTAGATTAGCTGCTGGAGTATGCAATTGGTGTTGAGTTTAAAAGTTTCAGGTGGAACTTTGGAAAAGATTGGCTGGCAGCTGGTGTGGAGATCCCACCCCTTTGCACTTTACCTGTTCAGCAAGGTCTGGATATAAGAGAATCTGCTTTAAAAAAAAAACAGACACACACATCAATCTGAGGTAAAACTCCCACCAAAAACATAGCACAAACCTGGAGCCAGGAGACGGGACAGCAGTGCTCATCAACATTGCTGCAAACATGCTGTACTTAGAGAATGCAGCACAGTCACAATACAGTGAGGTAAGTGGATCAGAAACTCTACAAAGCTCACACCCACTTCTACAGATTCTGTTCAAATTGGATCCCACTATGATTTGATCAAATTGTTAGATGTACCTTTGCATAAGGGACAGCTGGGCAGAGGCACAATTAAGGAGTAATATGTGTGTGTAATAGCGTGGGCAGTTTCCAAATCCAATCAAATTAATTAAATTTGCAAACTTCTAACTGATTTATTTCAATATCTGTTTTGTTTGGGGCTGCTTTTCTGTGTTAAATTTCAGCTGGCACTGTCATTTGTGACACCTTGAAAATTTCACCCAAGTTCAAGTTGGCTTTTGTTAAGGATGGCAGCTTTACAAAATGTTGTTAATTTATTGAATCATTGGGATTAGCTGATGGAATTTACTGAAGTTTTGAAGTGTTGTGATTGTTATGGGGGGTGACATTAAAAATCTTAAACTCTTAAATTCTAGCCTTTGGGTATTGAGCAACAAAGAAAGAAGTTGACCTTTCTATTTATGTTGGAAGCTATCAATTTCAGGGAGCTGTTATTGTCTTGGAGGGTTTTGTTTAAGTGCCTTTTTATTTTGTGATGGCGAGTGATGAAGAACAGTGGGTAGGAATCAGTGCTGTACAATATGTCTTAATTTTCCAAACTGCCCTGTTAATATTTTGTTGACTTGAGCAAACTTAGAGACAAAAGTGTGGATTGAATCTTGCAAATTGTTTGAGGTTGACTGTCAGCATTCACTGAGTTTGGTCATAAGTGCGACAAGGCAGGTAAGCTGGAAGTCTCCTATACAGGGAGGGCAAAGAATATTTTAAAGAGTGTGTTTTTATTTAATACAGAACTCATTTAGGCAAAATTTCTGCTCTTTTGAAAGAGTGTCGCTAAGCCATATCCTTTGCTCTTTGACAAAAACAAAGAAATGCCAATCCCTCAAACCCGTGAAATCGGCCGAGGATGTGAGTTTAGCTATCAACAGATCGGAGTCTCAATCTGACAAATTCAGGTCCTTGGAACTCAACTTCAAGCTCAGATACTCTCCGTTGTACCCAACTTCTTTGACAGGTGGGAGTTAAGGGGAGGTGGCAAGGGGTGCGGACCTTCAGAACTAGAATTTTCTGATATAAATCTGCACCATTCACTTCTGCAAACTTTCAGTGTCCCAAGCTGCCTTTGTCAATCTGCCCACCTTTCCCACTCTCTTCAGATACTCAAACTTTGGAATTGGATTGTCAAATCTCTACAGGTTTTTGGGTAATGGCCCAAATTTATCCAGAAATTTAGCTGTATGCACAATGGGAAGATAATTTTCCTAAATGTATGATGTTTAAAGATGACAGAATGAACACTTGCTGAAGTTATTAGTAACACCTCCAGATTTTCAATACCAATTGGAGAATCCTCAAGTTCAGCAGTGAATCTCTATATTTTCCTAATCCTACCTTGCAATCTCCAAAGTTTACAAATGTAGTCTATTGACAATTCAAAATTGTTAATACACTTATTGAATTACTAATTGTTATATTTTAACTAAGTGATGTAAATAACACAGCAAAGTGAGAATCTGATACTAAAAAATTCATTGAACTTTTTCAGATATGATATCTGTTTATGTATTCAAAGCAATGCAGAACAAAAGCAATACTGTGCAAGGAAAGCTTCCTATTGGATCTAATGTATCCCCATAACTTGCCTTAACAGCGCATTAGATGTAAAGTAGCTTTTTCCAAATGGCCTGAATCGGTGTGGCTCAGGAAGGCTTCTGCCCTAAACATGAGCTAGCAACACAATCCCCCAAGAGAACTTCAAATCAGCAAACATTAATTTAAAAAAGAAACTATGACAAGAATTTACAGGCAGCTGTTTGACGCAGGAGCACATTTTGAAAGGTAGCGCTGCGGAGATTCAGTGTCTGAGTCCCAGACCTTAACTTTACTCCATTTTACATGAGATCAAATTTACCATCAAAGTTACTTTTCCTAAAAATCTGAAAATGTAAATAAGTTATGATTCACTCCTCCTTGGTGGGACACAGATTGTTTAGTATTTTGTGAATGTTGTTGCAATCTGTGAGAATTGAGTGAGAGAAGAAAGCAAGCATCACTGCAAACTGAAGAGCGCTTTGGAGAAACTGCTACAATCAGTTTAAATAACACTGTTGTGCAGCATCATTAGATGTAAAACCTAGCTCTGAAATTTGCAGACGGCAGTAAAGGCACCATATAATCACCCACCAGTGGAATGCCAGTGACAGATACTACACTGGTGATTCCCCCAAATTATTGTACATTTTCCCCAGAACTGGGGAGTCGACCACTGCATGGAGTGAGCCTCCTCTTGTCAAACTAGCACCTGGGCGCACTTGTGTACCCTGCATTTCCACCACATCAACTACAAACTATTTTGATCCCCACTGAGTGAGGTTTTGAGTATTCTACCTAATTGCAGTGTTCAATCAGACTAAAGAGAACAAAGTTAAAACCTTCACCGTGGCTGTGTTGCTGTCCTTTAATGCTGATCAAAGAACTGTCGTAGCCAAGAGAAGTAATTTATGGGGGTTAAAAATTCCTCATCTGTCCACTGTCTCTCGCCAGTCCTCCTGGGAATATAATGCAAAGCTCATCAATCCTTGCGGCATTTCTGATTTTAGAACCGGTTAAAACTAGCCCCTTCCCCAAGCTTCACCTGTCAATCTAGCTGCAGTGACTGAACCCGTATTATTACTAAAAAGCAGCAAATGCTGTAACTGCTCAGGAGATCTGGCAGCATCTAGGAAGAGAGGAACAGAGCTAATTTACAGAACTTAATGCTCTGCCCTGCTGCAACTTTGGTGGGGGGAGGGATTTATTTGGACAGGAAGGTGGTGGATATGGGCCCTGTTGCCTTCCTGCCTCCAAAGGTATCTCATCTATGGCCAGAAACCCTGTGAACGACCTTTCTGCCCTGTTGCAATTGAGGCTTTAGTTGGGCAATTAATACTTGCTTAAGGGACTAACCCTACCACCATTGGTATTTGGAATATGACATTGTGAAATGGGCCCCAGGTGGTAGCCACCCTCGCCCCTACTGCCAACAACCCCCCCCCACCCCCCAAAAGCCCCTGCATATGTGGCACCCTCATTCACCTGTTGCCTGGGTCCCTCAGTGATCCTGGGCTTCTGGTGGGTGCATAACCAGCCGCGATCACCATTCCCCTAATGGTGCTCCCAGTAATTTATTGCTGCTGGCCTCTGATTGGCCAGCAGCGCTCGGAGTCTGTGGGGAGGGTCTTGATCCCAAGTAAAGACCATCACTGATCACTTAGATGCTTGAGAGACACTTAATTTGACGGGCCTCTTAAAAGGTGGCAATGTGGGCCTCCCACCTCCAAACCCCTGTCAACTCTGTGGGTGGCACAGCGATGCTGCCTCACAGCGCAGGGACCCGGGTTTAATTCCAGCCTTGGGTCACTGTCTGTGTGGAGTTTGCACGTTATCCCTTGTCTGTGTGGGTTTCCCCCGGGTGCTCTGGTTTCCTCCCACACTACAAAGATGTGCAAGTTAGGTTGATTCATGGCATAATAGAATCCTACAATGCAGGAGGAGGCCATTCGGCCCATCGAGTCTGCACCGACCACATTCCCACCCAGTCCCTATCCCCATAAACCCATGTATCTACCCTAGCTAGTCCCCCTGACACTATGGGGCAATTTAGCATGACCAATCCACCTAACCCGCACATCTTTGGACTGTGGGAGGAAACCGGAGCACCCGGAGGAAACATTCACAGACACGGGGAGAACGTGCAGACTCCACACAGACAGTGATCCAAGTCGAGAATTAAACCTGGGTCCCTGGCGCAGTGCTTACCACTGTGCCACCCATGATTGGCCTTGGTAAATTAACCATTAGTGTCAGGAGGATTAGCAGGAGGGGATAGAGCTTGGGTGGGATTGTTGTTGGTGCAGACTCGATGGGCCAAATGGCCCCCTTTTTGCACTGTAGGGATTCTAAATCTGGGATTGAATGCTAGTTTCAGTAATGGTGACCATGACAACTGTCATTGAATGTTGTAAAAACCCATCTGGTTCACTAATGTCCTTCAGGGAAGGAAATCTGCCGTCCTTTACCTGGTCTGGCCCACATGTGACCCCAGATCCACAGCAATGTGGTTGATTTTTAAATATCCCCTGAAATGGCCAAGCGAGACACTCAGTTCAAGGGCAATTAACGATGGACAATAAATGCCGGCCTTGTCCGCTACGCCCACATCCCAGGAAAGAATAAAGAACTCGGGAGATTGTGCTGGTGGGGGCAGTGTGTGTCATTTAGTGACTCAATTACCTGGGAAAGAGGGCAGGTTGACCTATATTGCCCTGGTGTATTTCCCAGTAGTCCATTTAGGTGCTGTTGGGTGAAGCTCAAAACAGAGGGTCTGTGCTCTTGTTGATCAAGGGCTCAAAGCACTTTAGAAATAAGGATTTTTAAAATCTCTTGTAAGAGAACTTGATTCTCAGGAGCATGTTTGTGTGAGGGGTGTGGCTCCAAAACACATTTGGATCTTGTAGAGTGCACCTAAAAGTTATTGGAGGTGATTATAATTAACCAATTGGACCAAGACTTGCTGTACAATGTTTTTGAATCATAAAATAATTAAATATATGATATAAATTGGAAGTGATTGTTGCTGAAGCCCTGGTTCTAAGGAAGATGTGTTGCTTTATCAGTTCCTTTGGTCATTGAAGCTTTAATGACCGTGTCAGGCTAAAAGCTCTTAATGTTTTTCTGTTACTGATCTAACGTGGGTCTAAGTTTGCTTCCTCCAGTTCCGAATAAGCAGGCCCCCAAGGTTTGGATGCGCCATTGCGGGAAGCACAAGTGCTTTGGTACAAAACAAGATTAGATATCAACCTCAGAACCAAAGACTTCTTGTACGCTTGACCCGATTAGAAGTGGATGAGCTCATTTGGAATGATTTCTGCCTTTTTAAATGGCCTTCCGCTGTGCCTGTCTAAATGTTTCTTTCGATCGTAAACAAAACTTAGCTGTGACATGTTTCTTTCCGAGAAGTTGATCTCTTGGTGAAGCAATGTTTCAATTTGTGGTGGTAATTTTTCCCGTTTAATGCTGTGGCATTCCATTATCAGAATGGATGCGGAAACATTCTGTAGGGTGGGAAGCGGAGGTAGCTGGTCAGTTAATGCTATGCTGTTGTGAATGTGAAACAGTCACAAGGTTAACGTTTTCAACGGCCTTGCACAACCTGCCAGTACCTGCACTTTTTGACTGCATACCCCTGAATACAGTATTCATATCTTTAATGTAGGATGTAAAATCTTTCTCTAGAAAAAGACAGTGTTCACACTGAGGTTATTGCAGAATGATCACCTTGAATATTTCATTTGGGGTCTGCCCTTCCGTTTGAGGGAAAGCTTCAGGCTGATGTTGATAAATGCCTTAATCTGTCTTGAACCCTGTTGTTTGAGTTCCTTTTTCTAAGCAAGTAGTTGGCCTTTCAATTCCTATTCCCATCACTTTAAAAAAAAAACAGATGGATGTTGATCAGTTGATTTACAAACTAATTAATGGTGTGAGGATCTGTTCACCCATTAATTCATAATTTGTGATTTTAATTGGGCTGCAGATTTTGTGACTTTTGTTGGCGCTCAAAATATAATACAACTTGCTATGACCTGGAACTTTCTGCATCCCTGCTGCATTAGAACCAGGTTCTGTTTGATTCCACGGGATTGTACACAGAAAATGGAAGCAGGAGTCAGCTATTTGGCCCTTCGAGCCTGCTTCACCATTCATTATGATCATGGCTGATCATCAAATTCAATACCCTGATCCCACCTTCTCCCCATATCCCTTGATCCCTTTAGCCCCAAAAGCTATATCCAATTTCTTCCTGAAATCTCAATGTTTTGGCCTCAACTAGTTTCTGTGATAGTGAATTCCACAAATTCACCACTCTCTGAGTGTCCTCAAACTATGACCCCCAGTTCTGGACTCCCCCACCATTAGGAGAATTCTTTCTGAGTCCTCCCTGTCTAACCCTGTTAGAAGTAGACTCAGAGTTCACTCTTCTAAACTCCAATTAATATAATCCTAACCAACTTCGTCTCTCCTCATATGACCTGCCATCCCAGGAATCAGCCTGGTAAACCTTCGCTGTACTTCCTCTGTAGCAAGGACATCCTTCCTCAGATAAAGACACCAAAATTGCACACAAAATTCCAGGTATGACCTCACCAACACCCTATATAATTGCAGTAAAACATCCCTATCCTTATACTCAAATCCTCTCGCTATGAAGGCCAACATTTCATTTGCCTCCTTTATTGCCTGCTGTACCTGCATGCTTACTTTCAGTGACTGATGCACGAGGACACCAAGGTCTCATTGAGTATCCACCTCTCTCAATTTACATCCATTCAACTAATAATCTATCTTTATAATTGCTATCAAAGTGGATAACCTCACATTTATCCACATTATACTGAATCTGCCATGGATATGCCCACATACTCAGCCTGTCCAAATCATGCTGAAGCATCTCTGCATTTTCCTCACTGCTCACACTCCCACCCAACTTTGTATCATCTACAAATTTGGAGATAATGCATTCAGTTCCCTCTTCCAAATTATTAATAGACAATGTGAACAGTTAGCACAGATCCCTGCATAACCCCACCAGTCACTACATGCCAATCAGAAAAAGACCCATTTATTCCAATTCTTTGCTTCTTGTTTGCCAACCAGCTTTCTATCCATCTGAAGACCCTACCCACAATCCCATGTGCTATAACTTTACATAGTAATCTGCTATGTGAGACCTTGTCGAATGCCTTCTGAAAGTCTAAATAAACCACATCCACAGGTTCTCCCTGGTCAACTCTACTAGTTACATCTTCAAAGTATTCCAGTAGATTTGTCAAGCATGATTTCCCTTTTGTAAATCCATGCTGATTTAGTCTGATTATGCCCCTGTTTTCCAAATGCTGAGTTATGAAATGACGTGGACTCTGGCAACTTCCCTACTACTGACGCTAGACTCACTGGTCTATCGTTCCCTATTTCCTCTCTATCTCCCTTTTTGAATAGTGGGCTTACTGTAGCTACCCTCCAATCTGTAGGAATCACTCCAGTGCCCAATGGGCGAAATAGTGGCACAGTGGTTCATGCTGCTGTCTCACAGCGCCAGGGACCCGGGTTTGATTCCCAACTTGGGTCACTGCCTGTGTGGAGTCTGCACATTTTCCCCATGTCGCCGTGGGTTTCCTCCGAGTGCTTTGGTTTCCTCCCACAGTCCGAATGATATCCTGGTTAGGTGCATTGGCTGTGCTAAACTCTCCCTCAGTGTACCCGAACAGGCACCGGAGTGTGGCAACTGGGGGATTTTCACAGTAAATTCATTGCAGAGTTAATGGAAGCCTACTTGTGACACTAATAAATAGACTTAAAAAAACTTAAAGGAAAGAATTTTGGAAAATGACCACCACTTCCTTAAGAACTCTGGGATGAACATTATCAGACTCTGGAGATTCATCCGCTTCAATCCCATTCATTTCCCTAAAACCATTTCTCTACTAATGCTGATTTCCTTCAGCTCCTCACTAAACTTATGTTTCTCATAACTACCGGTACATGTCTTCCTTTGTGAAAACTGACGCAAATAACAAATTTAGTTCCTCAGCCATAGCTTTGTTCCCCATTATGAATTTTCCTGTTCCTGACTGTGTAAGGGGCCTACTTGAATTTTTGTCAATCTTTTTCTCTTTGCATACCTATAGAAACTTTTACAGTTAATTTCCTTGTTCCCTGCTAGTTTACCTTCATACTCTATTTTTCCCTTCTTTAATCAATCCTTGAGTCCGCCTTTGCTGAATTTTAAACTGCTCCCAATCCTCAGGCCTATTGCTTTTTCTGGCCAATTTGAATGCTTCTTCCTTGAATCTGATCCTATCTCTAATTTTACTTGTAATCCATGATTTGGCCACAGTTCCTTCTCCACTCTTGCACCAAATAGGAATAAACAATTTTTGGAGTTCGCGTTGACTGCCTGTCATTGTCTTTCATTTCAGTAACGTTTCCCAGTCCATCATGGCCAACTCATGCCTCATACCATCATAGTTAACCTTTATTGAGATTTAGGACCCTGGTCTCAGAATCAACTACCTCACTATCCATGCTAATAAAGAATTCTATCATATTATGGTCACTCATCACCAAGGGACCTCTCACAATTAGATTGCCAACTAATCCTTTCTCATTGCACAATACTCAGTCCAAGATAGACTGTTCCCTTGTTGGTTCCTTCACGTATTGGTCCAGAAAACCATTGCGTATGCACTCCAGAAATTGGTCCTCTATTGTACCATGACTATTTTAACTCACCCAATCTATATGCGGATTAAAGTCACCCATAATTACTGATAATCCTTTATCACATCTCTGATCTCCTGTCTAAATCTTTTCCCAACATTACTGCTACAGTTTGGTAATCTACATACCACCCCCACAAATGTTTTTTCAAATAGTGTCCCTTAACTCGACCCATGCAGGTCCTACATCATCAATGCTAATATCTTTCCTTAATATTGTATCGATATCTTCTTTAATCAACAGTGCAACTCCACCACCTTTTTCTTTCTGTACTACTTAAACATTGAATAGCCCTCAATATTTAGTTCCCATTCTTGGTCACCTTGGAGCCACTTCTTCATAATTCCAACTATATCATACTTCTTTACATCCATCTGCGCAACTAATTCATCTATTTTATTTTGAATGCTCTGAGTGTTCGGATACTAAACCTTGAGGCTAGTTTTTTTAAACATTCCCGGCCATGTTCCTACCATTTTTTTCTGTAATGTTATCTGATTCTGGCCCGTGATTTCTCTGCCCATTACTTTTCTTATTCCCCTTGCTGTCTTTTTCTCTTGTTCTTGATTCCCCTGCTCTGAATCCTTACATAGGTTCCCATCCCTTTGCCATATTAGTTTATACCCTCCCTAACCACTCGAGCAAGTACACCCCTAAGGACACCAGTCCCAGTCCTGCCCAGGTGTAACACATCCAGTTTGTACAGGTCCCACCGCGTACAGAACTGGGCCCAATGCCCTAGGAATCTGAAACCCTTTCCCTCACATCAAATCTTCAGCCACATATTCATCCTACTTATCCTGCTGTTTCTACCCTGACAAGCACATGGCACAGGTAGTATTTCTAAGACAACTACCCTTTGAGGTTCTACTTTTCAACTTACTTCCTGGCTCCCTATATTCTGCTTTTAGGACCTCACCCCTTTTTTACCTATGTCATTTGTACCGATGTATACCATGACAACTGGCTGATCACCCTCCCCCTTCAGAATGTCCTGCAACTGCTGTAAGGCATCTTTGACCTCAGCAGTAGAGAGGAAACATACTGTCCTGGTGCATATAACTGATTATGCCAGTTTTATGCCAAAACATTGCAAGGACAGATTTCCTTGATGGTCCACTCTAATGCTGAGTTATAGTCTGCTTGGCTCTGGATTATTAAAGGAGTCTGATTTCCAAAATATTAGCGAACACATGCTATCTACATTTATTCCAATTTGAACTGGTTAAAAATTAGCACAGTAAGAGTTTTAACAACACCAGGTTAAAGTCCAACAGGTTTATTTGGTAGCAAATGCCATTAGCTTTTGGAGCGCTGCTCCTTCGTCAGATGGAGTGGATACTCCACCTGACAAAGCAGCAGCGCTCCGAAAGCTAATGGCATTTGCTACCAAATAAACCTGTTGGACTTTAACCTGGTGTTGTTAAAACTCTTGCTGTGTTTACCCCAGTCCATCGCCAGCATCTCCACATCATAGAAATTAGCACCCAGCATATTGGGCACAGCTTGGCCTGAAGCCAGTTCTCCAGGTATTTTTAAAATATTTTTAAAAAACTTTTCCTTACTAAGACCAGTGTTGTCTTTCCTCTATCTTATGCCGTCAGAATTTCTTTACATTCAAATGAGAAAAGTCCCTGCAGTTCCATTTCATCAGCATGCTGGTTTAATGGCTTCAAATCTTAAGATGCGGAAAAACGTGAGATACTGCTGTGTGCTCTCTCAGCTTTACCTGGCCCCTATCTAGCTGGATCACATGAAAACACCATCATGTCCTGTTCTTGGAAACGATTCTCCATCCCAGGACCATCATAGATTTCATTGTTACAAAGATTGTTTGGCTACCTCTGTCATATACCTTTCTTTCTCTCATCTACTGGACCAAACTTCCTTTAAGGTTCTACCATATGCTAAAAATGAGTTTGCATAGTTTAATTCCTAATTCCCCATGTGCCCTCTTTGAACTCATCTTGTCTTTGAGAACCACCTTCTACTCTCTCACCCCTAATCCCATTAAATTGCTAACCCCACAAGTTCCCATCCTGGCTCCCATGTTGACTAATACGTATCGTTAATAGTTCTCTCTCCCGAGGTACTGTCCTCCTCTCTCCAACAAATCTGCTGGCCTCACACCCTTCCTCAAAATAAATTCTAGACTCCTCCATCATTTTAAACTAATCTCACTTTTCCTCTCCTCCTAAGCCCTTGAATATTCTGTGTGACACTTTGCAAATCCATGCGCGTCTTTTCTGTAACTCCATGTTTGAATCCCTCTAATCAGGTTTCTGCCCCTGCTACAACAACTCTTACCAAAGTCACAAATGACATCCAATGTGAGTATGTTAGTTCTAAACTATCCCTCCTCACCCTTCTCCACCTGTCTGCAGCCATAACATCCTTTTCCATCACCTCTCTCTCTCCAGTGTTGTTCAGCTGGGTGGAAATATACTCTCCTGGTTCCATTTCCATCTGTCCAGTCATGGCTGGAGAATGCAGTGGTTTCTCCTCTAATATTTAAAAGCTTCCCCAACACTCAGGTTAAACAGACTGGCCTGTGGTTGTTGGGCTCATGCTTACACCTTTTTTTGAACAAGTGTTTAGCATTTGCAATTCCCCAGCCCTCTGGCACCACTCCTGTATCTATGGAGGATGGGATGATTATGGCCACTTCTTCTGTACTTTCTGCTCTTGCTTGCCTCAGTATTCACTGATGTTCTGGTGACTTATCAACTTTAACTGCCAGCCTTTCAAATACATTCCTTTTATCAATTCTTAATCTACCGAATGTCTCGACTGTCTCTGCTTTCACTGTTACTTTGACAGCATTGTCATCTTTGATAAAGGCAGACGCAAAGTATTTATTGAGTACTTCAACAGTGCCCTCTGCCTCCATGTGTAAATCATATTTTTTTCATCACTAATTGGCCCCATTCCTCTTTTTTATGATTTATCTGCCTGTTGTGGACTTTTAGATTTATTTTAATGTTGACTGCAGTCTCTCCTTGTACTCTCTCTTTGCTTTTATTTCCTTTCTGCTTCTGAACTTTCGATATTTGGCCACTTGTATTATCAACTTGACATTTATTATACACCTTTTTCTACTTCATCTTACTCTCCATCTCTTTTATCATCCTGACAGCTCTGACTTATTTTGTCTTACCTTTCCCTGTCTTGGAATTGAAGCTTAGACTGTACCTGAAGCATCACCTTTTATCATTCCATTTCTGCCTGTCAGTCCTTGATTCCATTTACCTGGGACAATTATGTACATACCCCACTTAAATTTTCTTCCATCAAGGCATTTTTATTCTAGATTACTCCTTTTTCTTTTCTATCGATTACTTAAACCTTATGATCCTATGATCAATGTCCCCTAAATGCTTCCCTACTTCACTTGATTCACCCCATTCCCAAGAACCCAATCCAGCAAGTCTTCCTTCCTTGTTGGACTGGAGACATACTAATCTAGAGAATTCTTTTGTATATATTTCAGAAAACCTTTCCCCTCTTGGCCCTTTACTCTATTACTATCCCTGTAAACCATCTGGCCTCACGTCTCCTTATGTTGTTCAGTGTCAAATTCTGTTTGGTTATACTCCAGTGAATGTGCCTTGCTACATTAAAATTATTATGAAAATATTAATTGCTTCATGCTGATTTCTACTTTAACCCATGCACCATTTTTACTTTTTGGAAATTTTAGCCTAAGTTGCCATCAGTAGCATGTTTAGCAATTTCTGGACCAATCCGCTATGTTTTAGAGACTCATTTAGTTTGCTGTTTACATTGACAATCCTCTGTGAACATGTTCTAATAAGATACTCTTGCTGCCATGGTCACAGAATTTCTGATACTGAGTTTTAAATTAGCAATGTACTACAGACTCCTCCAAAAAAATATAGACCTGCAGTTGTTATGATCCAGTCATTTCATTGGTAAATCCTCAGGATGAAGACATAATTCCTAATAGCTTCTATGTAATTAAAAGTGAATTGTAGGAACAGACTGTGTTAAGTCTGTACTGTATTCTGGGTCAATTCTGTATGCATGGAGACTATTGAGATGACAAACTTTTAATTCATTGCAAGAGATATGGAATAATTCTGTCAACGGACAGCCCTCGCCTTCACAATTATGTGACTAATATCTACTTTTTCAGGAGGCTAAGGAAATTTGGCATGTCTACTAAAACTCTCACCAATTTTTACAGATGCACCATAGAAAGAATCCTTTCTGGTTGTATCACAGCTTGGTAGTCTCCTGCTTTGTCCAAGACCACAATAAACTACAAAAGGTCGTGAACAAAGCCCAGTCCATCACACAAACTAGCCTCCCATCCATTGACTCTGTCTACATTTCCCACTGCCTCGGAAAAGCAGCCAGTATAACCAAAGACCTCACACACCTTGGACATTATCTCTTTCAAGTCCTTCAGTCAGGAAAAAGATACAAAAGCCTGAGGTCACGCACCAACCGACTCAAGAATAGCTTCTTCCCTGTGGCCATCAGACTTTTGAATGGACTTACCTTGCATTAAGTTGATCTTTCTCAACACCCTAACTATAACTGTAACACTACATTCTGCACCCTCTCCTTTCCTTCTCTTTGTATGGTATGCTTTGTATAGTACACAAGAAACAATACTTTTCACTGTATACTAATACATGTGACAACAATAAATCAAATCAAATGTTCTTGAATATTACTCCTTGATTACCTGGCAACAGAATGGATGGTATGAGCACTGATTATTTTCTAATAATAGGCCCCAAGTAGTTTAAATTAGATATAGCTATTGTGGCGAAAGGGATCAAGGGATATGGGGGGAAGGTGGGATCAGATTATTGAATTTGCTGATCAGCCATGATCAAACTGGCTCGAAGGGCCGAGTGGCCAGCTCCTGCACTATTTTCTATGTTTCTATGTCCTGATCTGTGACGGTTGACAGCTGCTGTTATTTGATGTTTGCTGTGGCTGGATCTAACAAAACTGGATGTTTAAAAAAGCTGACCATGTTGGAAAGGTGCACTGAACCAATTGGAAACCCAAAAGCAGAGAGGGGTTCACACTTGAGGTGGAATTCTTCATCGATAATGTGTAGACCCGTTAAAGCAAATCGCAATTACAAGAGAGGAAGTGTTAGGTGTTTTAGGAAGCATTAAGGTAGATAAATCCCCAGGGCCAGATGGCATCTGCCCTAGATTACTGAGAGAGACAAGAGATGAAATTGCTGGGCCTCTAACAGAAATCTTTGTTTCTTCATTGGACACAGGTGAGGTCCCAGAGGATTGGAGGATAGCAAATGTGGTCCCGTTATTTAAGAAGGGTAGCAAGGATAACCTGGGTAATTATAGGTCAGTGAGCTTGACGTCCGTGGAAGGGAAATTGTTGGAGAAGATTCTTAGAGATAGGATCTATACACATTTAGAACTGAGTAGTCTCATTCGCGATAGACCACATGGTTTTGTACGAGGGAGGTCATGCCTCACAAATTTGGTTGAGTTTTTTGAGGAGGTGACAAAAGTGATTGACGAGGGAAGGGCCGTGGATGTCGTCTGCATGGATTTTAGTAAAGCATTTGACAAGGTCCCTCATGGCAGGCTGGTGCAAAAGGTTAAATCTCACGGGATCAAAGGTGAAGTAGCTAGATGGGTACAGAACTGGCTTGGCCATAGAAGACAGAGGGTGGCAGTGCAGTGGTCTTTTTCTGATTGGAGGTCTGTGACTAGTGGTGTTCACAGTAAGAAGTTTAACAACACCAGGTTAAAGTCCAACAGGTTTATTTGGTAGCAAAAGCCACACAAGCTTTCGGAGCTCCAAGCCCCTTCTTCAGGTGAAGAAGGGGCTTGGAGCTCCGAAAGCTTGTGTGGCTTTTGCTACCAAATAAACCTGTTGGACTTTAAACTGGTGTTGTTAAACTTCTTACTGTGTTTACCCCAGTCCAACGCCGACATCTCCACATCATGACTAGTGGTGTTCTGCAGGGCTCTGTACTGGGACCTCTGCTGTTTGTGATATATATAAATGATTTGGAAGAAGATGTAGCTGGTCTGATTAGTAAGTTTGCGGACGACACAAAGATTGCTGGAGTTGCGGATAGTGATGAACATTGTCAGAGAATACAGCAGGATATAGCTAGGCTGGAAAATTGGGCGGAGAAATGGCAGATGGAATTTAATCCAGATAAATGTGAAGTGATGCATTTTGGTAGATCTAATGCAGGGGGAGCTATACAATAAATCCAGAACCATCAGGAGTATAGACACACAGAGGGATCTGGGTGTGCAAATACACAGATCCTTAAAGGTGGCAGCACAGGTGGAAAAGGTGGTGAAGAAGGCATATGGCATGCTTGCCTTTATTGGACAGGGCATAGAGTATAAAAGTTGGCATATGATGTTGCAGTTATATAGAACGTTTGAATACATTTGGAATACTGCGTCCAGTTCTGGTCACCACACTACCAGAAGGACGTGGAGGCTTTGGAGAGAGTGCAGAAAAGGTTTGCCAGGATGTTGCCTGGTATGGAGGGTATTAGCTACGAGGTGAGATTGAGTAAACTAGGGTTGTTCTCCCTGGAAAGACGGAGGTTGAGGGGCAACCTAATAGAAGTTTATAAAATTATGAGGGGCATAGATAGGGTGAACAGTTGGAAGCTTTTTCCCAGGTCAGAAATGACAAACACAAGGGGTCACAAGTTCAAGGTAAGGGGGGCAAGGTTCAATACGGATATGCGGGGGACGTATTTTACACAGAGGGTGGTGGGGGCCTGGAATGCACTACCAAGCAAGGTGGTTGAGGCAGACACGCTAGGATCATTTAAGACTTATCTAAATAGCCACATGAACAGACTGGGAATAGAGGGATGCAAATGGATGGTCTAGTTAGGAACACATGATCGGTGCAGGTTTGGAGGGCCGAAGGGCTCTTCCTGTGCTGTATTGTTCTTTGTTCTTTGATTAACTTTTGAAAATCAAAAGATGTTGATGATTACACATCCAGCTGTGATTCCAATTTATGAGACATGATGTCTGCACTGAAATACATTTTGTGTATTTTTGAGGTGATGATGTGACTGAGGAGGAACTGTGAATGGCAGGCAGGAGGGAGAAAGGAGCAGGAAGTATTGAAGTTTTGGTCGGAAAAATGGGAAGACGACTTATTATCTAATCGAGGAGAGACTTTGGGCTTCCCCGGTGCAGAGAGATCTGGGTGTCCTCGTTCATGAGTCACAGAAAACTAGCATGCAGGTACAGCAGACAAAGAAAGTGAATGTAATGTTGGCATTTATAGCTAAAGGAATAGAATATAATGGTAAGGAATACTGTCACAACTATACAAGGCATTGGTGAGGCCGCACCTGGAGTATTGTGCACAGTTTTGGTCTCCGTATTTGTGGAAAGATGTAGTGGCATTGGAGGCAGTTCAGAGGAGGTTCACTGGATTGATTCCAGAGATGAGGGGCTTGTTGTATGAAGAGAGATTGCGCAGTTTAGGCTGATACTCTCTGGAATTTAGAAGAATGAGGGGAGATCAAATTGAGGTATACAAGATGATAAAAGGTATGGATAAAGTAGACGCAGAGCGGTTGCTTCCTCTTGTGGGGCATTCTAGGACGAGAGGTCATAATCTTAGGATAAGGGGCAGCAAATTTAAAACAGAGTGGAGGAGAAACTAGTTCTCCCAAAGGGTTGTGAATCTGTGGAATTCGCCACCCCAAAGTGCGGTGGATGCTGGGACAGTGAGTAAATTTAAGGAGGAGTTAGACAGATTTTTAATTGGTAATGGGTCGAAGGGTTATGGGCAGAAGGCAGGAAAATGGGGAGGAGGAGCATATCAGCCATGATCGAATGGCGGAGCAAACACGATGGGCCGAATGGCCTAATTCTGCTCCCCTATCTTATGAACTTACCTAGTTATGAAGTAACGTCACCAGTTTATTCAGCCATCCGTGCATCAGGTGAGTTTCCACTTAAGTCTACATTCAGTATTATCATTTTAATTTCTTAATGTATGGAATTAGCAAAATGTTTGATGAGCTGTGTCCCACCTGACTATGACACATGGTGATCTGAATTAGTGAATTACTCATCTGTTAGTGGCCTCTAAGTCATTACTCACAGCTCTGCATCACATATCAGTAGTCACTTTCTTACTATGACTGTAATTGGGTGGTTTAGGTGACAGATTCTGTGGTAGAATATTCTTTGTAAACCATAATTCTACACGTGTACACCCTCTATCTGAAATGTCCTTGAATGATATGTATCCCTCAACCAACATCACTGAAGAGAAAATACGTCTTTTGTGACATATCTTTACATGGGACCATTGTGCACACATTAACTGTTATATTTTCCTATGTTATAGCGGTGACTACATTTCAAAATGTAGTCAAAGTATTTTTTTTGGTTTCATGTTCATCATTAGACTTTTAATTCCAGATTTTTATTGGATTCAAATTCTACCACATCTGCCATGGTGGGATTCGAATCCAGGTCCCGAGAGCAGTAGGCTGGGTCTCTGGTCTACTATTCCAAGGACATACCATTGTGCCACAGCCTCTCCATTAGCTGTTTTAGGCCACTCTGACTTTGTAAGTGGTGTTATATAAATACAGAATCTTTCTGCTGGATATGGAAAACTGGTTTGCTTTTACTTGGTCATCCTCAATCTGCCTCTGCATTCTTCAAAATTGTATTCAGTGATGGACAGCGTGAGCTGCAGGATTGAGCAAGAAACTTCCTTAGCACCATGAAATGTTCTGAGAACTTGACCCTCTATTTTCTTTCAGTAAATGTAATGGATTACACATATATAATGAATTGTATTTTTATAACTTTTCAAATATTCAACAATGCTCTGTGCAATCTCAGCTTGACCCTTAGGAGCTGTTTTGCTTTTGTAATCCTGAGTGTAAAGATGTAGGATGATTCATGGGGCAGGTGGTTAGGCAGAAAATGATTGTTATTCAGCCTGAGGCCAGCCTTGTTCTGTATGTTGACTAAGTCTGTCTCATAGGCTGAAATTACTCCAGATGTTCCATTTTATTTTATGCTGTTAATTTTTTTGGCATTTTACTCAGGATTGTGCATTTCAAGGCACACCAGCGATTGGTAGGATTTGTGATTGGGTTGAGGTTGTGATGGAAATGGTACAGGATGCACCAGAGTGATACTGCTTGTAAGCTGTAAAACAAAAGAACCTTTTTGCAAAATACAAGACAGAAAAGTTCAGTAGTAAACACCACCCAGACAGCAGAACTTGGAGTCTGGAGAAGAGAAAAATGACCGTCCACATGATTAGAGGCTCCAAAAGTTAGAAATGAGAACTCCTATCCAAAAGCTCAGGGTAGGAGAATGAATGGTGTAATGTGTGTTTGGTATTAGATTCACAATTCCAATTAAAGGACTTACTGCCCAGAAAAACCCTTGGAAACATGAATTAGAGAGATTTTTACCCAACTTCCAATGAATATCAATTTTATAGTCTCACGTACCTTTGCATTTTCTGGGGTTCATTGTGATGATATGCAATGCGCGGAAAATTCCTATTGTGTCAATGCACCTTTTGTTTTTGAGATTTGGCAGAGGTTTTTGATGTTAAATTGGATCTCGAACCAAGGTAATTTTGCTCTCTGTCTGGTCTATGCTGTATCTGGAAATGAATGAAGTAAGCGTTGGATGCCAAAATCCGTGCGCACAATCCCTTAGAAAACACAAATCCTGTCGCCAACACAATGACTGTAATCATCTTCAACCAAAAGTGCTTTTGTATCTGATTTTTAATAATTCACCATAATTTTGATTGAGCTTGTTAGGCATTGTGGTAGCCTACTCCGATTAGCTGAAATTTTGCTGAAGTATCTAATTGCAATCCACAGAGGGCTAAATTGATGAACATGTCCTGTCTCATTTATAGTTAAGACAGCGTCCAATTGGACTGT
This sequence comes from Mustelus asterias, assembly GCF_964213995.1. Taxonomy (NCBI): domain Eukaryota; kingdom Metazoa; phylum Chordata; class Chondrichthyes; order Carcharhiniformes; family Triakidae; genus Mustelus; species Mustelus asterias. The sequence goes on from NC_135803.1 coordinate 2,832,712, forward strand.
CAACCTTGCCTCTGATCAAAAAAGTATGTACTAGAATCATAGACTATTACACAAAGGAGCCGCTTGGACCATCAAATCTTTGTAGATGTTATTCTCCATCTGAGTCATCTAGTCTAATTCCAGTGACCGGTTAGCTCTTCCTGGTCTTCAGTATGCCATCTACTGCATGTTGGACCTGCAGCAAAGCACGTTAGGTTGCATTCTCTGAAAATCTCACTTTTATTGCATGAGCTTTACCTGTCCCTCTCGCCACAAGATACATTAGAATGTAGCAACAGAATCTTGCCTCTTGTTGGGATGGTCAGATTCACACTCAATTGAGAAGTCTATTTTTGCCTGAGTTAGTTTCCAGCTCAATCCAATATTGTTTGGTTATTCATGGTAAAAATGCTGCCTCACTACAGCTTCCACTCCAGATGCATTTGAGGGCATTGTGCAGCCATCGAACCTCATCCAAATGGTTAGGTTTCACATGTGAATCTAGACAAATAGACATCCATCCATTGGCAGGGCCAGAGACAAGTTTGCTCCTGCCCTCCCTAAATCTAAATACAAGTACACTAGCAGAGACAACAAGAACCCCAGCTGCTGATTTCATAGCCAGGTTGCAAACCCCAAAAGATACTTCTTGTTCCAGAATACATACATTGGGTGTGTTCTCAGAGAAAAAGTGACAGATGCGAGATTACATTATTGTTTTTAGGATGTGGAAAGGACTAGATAATGGTGTATTTCACTGTTTCAACCTGTCCAGAATAATAGAACAGAGGACAAAGCCCGAGTTACAAGAGGGTAAATTCAAAATTAATCTATGGAGTAGTATTTCAGTGAATGAGTGGCCAATCTATGGAACAAATTTCCTTGGAAACAGTGGAAATAAATAGAGTTGATTTACTCAAAGACAATGTAGATAGATTTATTTCAGAAAATGTTTTGAGATCCAATTTATGAATAATTGGAGACATGGCAGATAATGAGTATAGCATATTTGGGAGGGACAGATAGGTATCTTTGGACCTCTAGTTTCTAAAGCTCTTCATTCCTCAATCAGTTGTAGACTTATTGATTGGAACTGATTGTCATGATTAATCAAAAACTTCCTGACTGATGTGTCATGCAACTATCAGGATGGGTAGAAGATGAGCTTAATGGGCCCAGCCTTTTCTTGTCCAGTAATTCCTATGTTCCTAAGGTGTTAGCACGAATTGTGTTCCCACTGTGATGTGTTAACTTATCTTAGACAAGGTATTAAACTTGGCCTTCCTACTCTGTATAGCTCAATGCTACACCATGTTGAGTGAGCTCCCTGTTCAGATTTTGATGATGATTGTAGGCATCAGCCAGAAAGCCAGTCCCTGCACATTGACAGCTTCCTTACTTTTGTACTGCTTTATAATTTGCCACAGGCAGTGCTCGTCTCTAGATTGGTTTCAATCACTGTAGCTGCTACTTTCCCAAGACGAGGCATTTTCTCACCATGGAACCTTTTGTCTACAAGCTGAGAGCTGGCAGGAGTCATTTACTAGGCGCAAAGGACCATGGAGCCTTGGTGATTAGAGCTTTGGCTCAGCCTTTGAATTATCTTGTAACAATGATGTTGAGATCACTTTCTTGTACCAAATACAATATAATTTTGTTGATGGGTGTGAGAAATTTTAAGATTTGAATCTCTTCAGTAGTGCATGACACAGTGCACATACATTTAGTTCATGACAAGGAAGGTGTGTCATGCTATTTAATCACTAAAGTGGTTTTAAAATTGCTGACATGCACATTACCCGTGTCTTTGTAGTTAGTGTAAATCAAATTGACTTCTATCAAAACTCAGGGCGTGAATTCGGGATGGCTCACTCCTTATGGGACCACCAATTGATGGGTTAAAGCCCCACCTATTGCCTTTGGCACTAGCAATGTTAGGTCTATAGAGGGATCTGGGCATGGCCCACTCTCTTGTCATGGAACTTACTTTGCTCGTGTTATTCAATCCCCTCAGGCCCTGGCGCCTTGGCACTGTCTGGCCCTCTCCCCAACCACCCAGGGGCTTCAATGGCCTCCAGTCCCACTGGCAAGGCCATTGCTTCTGGTCCCTGTTAGTGGGGACCATACGTGTTCCTCGCCGGTGAGGGCCTCGAGCAGTGAGGGGTAAGTACAAATGAACCTGGGCGATAGCGACCGGGACTCACTGATGACATTTAAATAATGTCAGGAATATTGAAATCGGTGTCGTGCAAATCAGTGCCGGTAAGATCGCAAGAGGCAAAAAACCAGACATGATCCTGATTTGTCGCCTCTCACCCTATCTTACCGGCTCACCTCGCCGATCAACTGGCGGGTTGAGCTGGTAAGCTCGAGTCTGCTTCTGATGAAAAGTTTAGTCCATTTATTACTTTATATCAGTTGTGGTCTTCATTTGCAGTCTGGAAATCCCCACTTTGATTTTCATGTTTCAAGGAATTGCATCAAAAAAGAATAAGAAATTGTCACAACGTAAAGGAGATCTGACATGGTGATATCTGGAAGCAATGAGTCCTTGGCCTCTCCATGTCATTGAGGAAGTTATTCATTCATTGCAAAATTGGAGAAAAAGAATCTTGCATTTATGGAGCATGAATGATTCAACTCCTCAATGTCCCCAAAACATCACTGCCTTGTCTCAAAGATATGGAGGAAACTGATAGTTTCTTTCCAGCTTTCTTTCTGCTAGTTGGAGAGTTTAGGACATGGGGAACCAGACCTTTTAAGGAGGAAACATTCAACACACAAAAGCATGGCAAAGGTTTAGAATATCTTTCTAAGTGGCAGTTGATATCGGTTAGTTGCTAATTTTAAAACTGAGATTAATGGATTTTTGTTGGCCAAAGATGGTCAGGGATTTGGGCAAACATGAATACATGGAATTACAGTAAGAAGTTTAACAACACCAGGTTAAAGTCCAACAGGTTTATTTGGTAGCAAAAGCCACACAAGCTTTCGAAGCTCTAAGCCCCTTCTTCAGGTGAGTGGGAATTCTGTTCACAAACAGAGTTTATAAAGACACAGACTCAATTTACATGAATAATGGTTGGAATGCGAATACTTACAACTAATCAAGTCTTTAAGAAACAAAACAATGGGAGTGGAGAGAGCATCAAGACAGGCTAAAAAGATGTGTATTGTCTCCAGACAATACACATGGAATACATGGAATTAGCCATGATCTCATTGAATGGCGGAAGTCACAGCACCAGGGACCCAGGTTCAATTCCTGGCTTGGGTCACTGTCTGTGTGGAGCCTGCACATTCTCCCCGTGTCCGCATGGGTTTCCCCTGTGTGCTCCGATTTCCTCCCACAGTCCGAAAGACGTGCTGGTTAGGTGGATTGGCCATGCTAACTTCTCCCTCAGTGTACCCGAACAGGCGCTGGAGTGTGGCAACTGGGGGATTTTCACAGTAACTTCATTGCAGTGTTAATGTAAGCCTACTTGTGACAATAAATAAACTTTAAAGTGGGTGAAGGGACTAAATGGCCTCTTCCTGTTGCTTTGTTCCCAAGTGACAGGAAATGAATTTCATTCCACCTGAACGGATTGCTGATTGGAATTGAATATGAACTGAGGGAATTTCACTGGCTTGTGCCAAAGAGTCACTGGTGCTCAAACACATTACATATCCTTTCGAATTTATTTTGTGACGGGGAAATCTACAAAAAACACATATAAATGTTTCATTACAAAATTATTCCTACAAATGAATCCAATCATTCACATAACTTGTGGCTGCAATCATTGTGAGGTCTGCTCTTTGAACCTCCACTCTTAGCAAATCATTCAGGTTCAGGAAGGTTTTGGTTCACAATTTTTAAATGGTCGTATTTCTGTTTTAGTTTTGTATTTGTCACTCTTGTTTCTTTGCCTGGACTAATACCTGCAGCCAAATGTGGAGGCATGCTGCTGGCTGCCATATCACCAGCAATGTTCCAAAAGCCATTTGCCAAGATTCCCTTGTGAAGGATCAGCTCTGGGGAAATAAGCATATGTACGTATTCAAACTGTCAACACACTGTCAACACTAGCATGGTCTCAGAAAGGGGCAATATTCTGACTGTTTTCTGAATGAGGGATTTTTTTTTCCAAATTTAGTCAGAGATTTGGTCTAAGCTCATGCTAGAAGCTTGCATACATCTACCATTTATGTTTCAGAGATTCGACCCTCAAACACTGACTTCATTCCCCTCCCCGCTAAAGAATTAGTTGATTTTTAAATATTATTCTCTCATTGGACAGTGAAGGGGAAAGTAATCTTATTCCTTTCAGCAGATTTAGTAGAATTCCTTGTGGCACCTGCAGTATTTTCCATTAATTGTTTAGCTGTCAGGTAACACGTGGCTTTGAAAGGATTAGCTATTGTTTCCTGAAAAATATGTTCAGCTCCCCATACCCTTCTAAAACTGACCCTTAACTTTCAACAGCCTCAGTCCAGTTAGAGTCTCACTGGTGACTCTTCATTTGGATGGTGCTGCCAAAGCACATTTTCATCTTTGGGGTGTTGCTATTACCTGAAAGTTCACCACCTGCTGAGGTAATGCATAGGTGACAGCTGCACAACACTTAAAGTTACGATGGCTGTAGACAGATTAATAGATGTTTGGAGAGTGACTGGAGACAGCAGCCATCTGAGGAATGTGTACACTGGAATGAGCATGGTGGTATTAAATGTATACAGTATCTCACTGAGATTTACTATGCTTTAATTGGGGATTAGGAGTAATTTTATGGAAAACTGCAGAATAGTTGTATCAAGTCCAGCTACAGATTCTAGGGCTAAAGTAACTGGAGTTGGTTCTGATGGTGATTGTAAGGAGTGAACCCATGAGAGAAGTGGATTTGGTATTGTATCTTTTCAAAATCCATCTACTTCCTGTTCTGAGGTAGAAATCACCACCCTCTTCATACTCTGTTTGTTGTTTCAAGTCCACATGTGAGGTGTAATTACTTCGAACATTCAATTAATACTAAAGAATATAGGGAGGAATTAGGTACCATCATGATTAAAAGTAGTGTTAAATAAACTAATGAGGCTTAAGGCAAATAAATCCCCTGGCCCTGATGGCTTGCGTCCCAGGGTCCTAAAGGAAGTAGCTACTGAGATAGTGGAAACATTGCTTGTAATTTTCCAAAAAAACTTGGATGGAGAAGTATCTGAGGATTGGAAAAGTGCCAATGTGACACCCCTATTCAAAAAGGGAGGGAGGCAAAAAGTAGGTCACTAGGCCGATTAACCTAACATCTACTGTGGGATTCAATTATTAAGGAAGTAAAGCAGCACATTTGGAGAATCGTGAACTAATCAAGCAGAGTCAGCATGGCTTCATGAAAGGGAAATAGTGTCTGACTAATTTATTGGAGTTTTTCATAGAAGTCGACCAGAGTGGATAGAGGGGAACCAGTAGATGCGTTGTATTTGGATGTAAACCAGTGACGTTCCACAGGGATCAGTGCTGGGACCACAACTGTTTACAATATATATTAATGACTTGGAAGAAGGAAGCTGTACTGAATGTACTGAAATCAAATTTGCAGATGACACAGTTTCGCAAGTTGCGAAAGAGATACAAACAGTTTACAAAGAGATATTGTAGGCTAAGTAAGTATGCAGAAAGTTGGCAAATGGAGTATAATGTGGGAAAATGTGAAGTTGTTTATTTTGGAAGGCTGAACAAAAGAACAGAGTATTATTTAAATGGAGAAAAACTGCAGAAAACTGCAACACAAAGTGACTTGGAGGTACTTGTACGCGAAGCACAGAAAGCTAGCACACAGGTACAGCAGGTAATCAGGAAGGTTAATGGGATCAAAGGGGTTGGAGTATAAGAGTAGCGAAGTCTTTCTGCAACTATACAAGGTACTGGTGGGACCACATCTGGAGCGCTGTGAGCAGTTCTGGTCCCCTTATTTAAGGAAATAAATGATTTCGTTGCAGGCAGTTGAGAGAAGGTTCACTTGGATGACCCTTGGTATGGAGGGATTGCTTTACGAGGAAAGATTAAACAGGTTGGCATTCAACTCATTAGAATTGAGAAGAATGAGAGGTGATCTCATTGAAACAGGTCGGATTCTTAAGTGACTTGACAGGGTAAACGTTGAAAGGGTAAACTCCCTCATGGGAGAGTCTAGGACCAGAGGGCATCATCTCAGAATAAAGGGGCGTTTTAGGTTTTTTTTTAGGTAGAGTGGGGAATATGTTGAGCCATGAGGTTACAGATTGTGGTTGAGTACAATTCTGCTGCTGCTGATGGCCCACAGTGCCTCATGGATGTCCACTTTTCAGTTGCTCGATCTGTTCAAAGTCTGCCCCATTTAGCACGGTGGTAATGCCACACAATATGATGGAAGGTATCCTCAGTCCGAAGACAGGACTTTGTCTCCGAAAGGACTGTGTGGGGGTCACTCATACCGATATGCCTTGGGTAGATGCAACAGGCAGGTTGGTGAGGATGAGGTCAAGTATGCTTTTCCCTCTTGATTGTTCCCTTACCACCTGCCGCAGACAAGTCCTTGGACTTTACCAGCTTGGTCTTTGTTGGTGCTACCAGGTCACTCTTGGTGATGTACATGAAAGCTCCCCGCTCCATGGTACATTCTGCGCCCTTGCCACCATCAGTGTTTCACAACATGGAGCAGCACTGATTCATCGGCTGAGGGACAAGGGGTAGGGGCGGGGGAGGGCTACGATATGTGGTAATTGGATGGAGATTTCCTTGCCCATGTTTGATCTGGTGCCATGAGACTTCATGGTGTCTGGTGTCAGTGTTGCTGACAACTCCCTCCTGACTGTAAACACTGTGCCGCCTCCTCTGCTGGGCCTGTCCTGGGACAGTCTGTAAGGTGTAATTCCATCAGAATAACTATGTCTGGCTATAGCTTGACTTGCCTGTGAGGCAGCTCTCCCAATATTGGCACAAACCCTCAGATGTTAGTGAGAAGGAGTTTGTAGGATCAGTAGGGCTGAGTTTGCCATTGTTGTTTCTGGAGCTGCAGTCGATGCCAAGCAGTCCATTCGGTTTAATTTCTTTTTGTAGATTTTGTAATGGTTTTATACAACTGAGTGGCTTGCTAGATGCCATTTCAGAGGGTATTTTGGAGTCAGTCGCATTATTGTGGATCTGGAGTCACATCAAGATGGCAGGTTTCCTTCCCTAAAGGACATTAGGGAGATGGGTTGTTACAACAATCAGGATTGGTTTCTTGGTCATCAATAGACTTTTAATTCAGTGTTTGTTAATTGAATTTGGTGGGATTCGAACCTAAGCATTACCCTAGGTCTCTGGATTACTAGTCCAGTGACACTACCGCCTCCCCACATCAGCAGGTTTTAGCAGAAATAATTTTAACTTAAATTATGTAGTTCTATAACTATTACGAATTTAAGAGTAATATTAAAATTAAACAAAATTGAATTTTGGACCGAATTTTCTTAAAAGAAGGAAGGTTGTATTTCTGTAACACCTTTCAGGATTTCCCCAAAACCTTTCTAGCCAACGAACTGTGGTCACTGTTATAATGTAGGAAACGCGGTGGTCAGTTTTCACACTGTAAACTCCCAGGCACAGTATTGTGACAATGAGCAGATGTTGCTTGAAGGGTTAACATTTGCCAGTGCACTGGGAAGTCCCCTCTGCTGCAAAGATCAATGGGATCTCTTATATCTCCCTGAGACCAATGAGGCCTCAGGTCCTTTGATGTCTCATGTGAAAGTTGCCACCTCCCATCAGTAGAGCACTGTCTCAGTGCTCCATTGGAATGTCTAGATCACCACTCTGAAACTGAATTTGTGCTACAACTGTGCCATGGCCTTTTTAACCAATTCATTGTTCTGGATGCAGATTTTAAAATGAAAATCTTTTGCGTTCTTTTTCATCCAACATAAGGTAAATGATTATTGGTTCATATTTATATGGTCAGTAATCAGTAAGTTGCTTCACCCTGTGCTGCTGATGTGTTCCTCCAGTTGCCAGTAAACTCCTGGATAGAATCAACAATCTGTCTGGATGCACTATTCAGTTTATTAATTTCTTTAACATTTACCACGTCAGTCAGTGCTCCTTGAATCCAGAACCTGCTTGACTGCACTAGGATTGCCTGAACATAGGAAGCAAGCAGAAAGTCATGGGCAGCGCCTTCCAAACCCACAACCTCCAGCACCTTAAAGGACAGGGGCAGCAGATAATGTGAACACCACCTCTTGCAAGTTCCCGACAAGTCATACACCATCATGACTTGGAACCATCAGGTCAAAATCCTGGAACCTTCCTCCTTAACTGCATTGTGGATGTACCTACAACTCATTGAACTGCAGCGGTTCAGATAGGCAGTTCACCACCACTTTAAGGACAACTAAGGATGGGTATTAAATGCTGGCTTAACCAGCAATGCCCACACCCCATAAACTATTTTTAAAAATATATTTAGCAACAACTCCCATTTATATAGTACTTTTAATATCGGAAAACTTTCCAAGGGGCAATCAGAGACAATTGGACACTGAGCCAAGTGAAGAGATGTGTGGAGGAATGACTAAAAACATGGTCAAAAAGGTTCATTATAAGGTTGGTCTTAAAGTGAGAGGGAGAGAAGTTGATGGAGGGAATTGCAGAGTGTTGGATCCAGATGGCTAAAGTCACAGCTGCCAATGGTAGGACAGAGAGATACAAGAGAGGCCAGAATTGGGGGAATGCAGAATTCTGTAGAGGGAATTGGGGCTAACCAATTTTTAAACATTTTCTTTATGCTATAATTATATTTTCACAAAATAATTTAGAGGGTGGTTGGAGTCACCAACCACCACCCTGTCAGTAAGTTAATTAAAAATTTACTGACAGGGTGGTGGAGACAGGTTCAATCGAGGTATTCAAAAGGGAATTGGATTGCTGTCAGAAAAGAGTCTGCAAGATTATGGGGATAAGGCAGGGGAGTGGGATTGATGTGGAGATGCTGGTGTTGGACTGGGGTGGACAAGATGAGAGGTCACATGACACCAGGTTATGGTCCAATAGGTTTATTTGAAATCACAAGCTTTTGGAGCACTGCTGCTTCATCAGGTGAAGTAGTGGAATGGGACTGGATAGAATGCTCTTTCAGAGAGCCAGTGTAGACTCGGTGGGCCAAATGACCTCCATCTACATTGTAAAGATTCTGTGATTCAGTGTACACACAGCAAGAAAAATGATTGCATCAAGTTAAGAATTATTTCAACAATTGCACTGGCAGAGGGTGAAATTACAGAATGTACTTGGCTTGTACAAAGTATCCCAAAAGGTTGAAGGAAAGGATGGAAAATTTTCGGACTGGAGGCAGGTTGCTAGCAGAGTGCCGCAGGGATCAGTGCTTGGTCCTCTGCTCTTTGTGATTTTTATTAATGACTTAGAGGAGGGGGCTGAAGGGTGGATCAGTAAATTTGCTGATGACACCAAGATTGGTGGAGTAGTGGATGAGGTGGAGGGCTGTTGTAGGCTGCAAAGAGACATAGATAGGATTCAAAGCTGGGCTGAAAAATGGCAAATGGAGTTTAACCCTGATAAATGTGAGGTGATTCATTTTGGTAGGACTAATTTAAATGTGGATTACAGGGTCAAAGGTAGGGTTCTGAAGACTGTGGAGGAACAGAGAGATCTTGGGGTCCATATCCACAGATCTCTAAAGGTTGCCACTCAAGTGGATAGAGCTGTGAAGAAGGCCTATAGTGTGTTAGCTTTTATTAACAGGGGGTTGGAGTTTAAGAGCTGTGGGGTTATGCTGCAACTGTACAGGACCTTGGTGAGACCACATTTGGAATATTGTGTGCAGTTCTGGTCACCTCACTATAAGAAGGATGTGGAAGCGTTGGAAAGAGTGCAGAGGAGATTTACCAGGATGCTGCCTGGTTTGGAGGGTAGGTCTTATGAGGAAAGGTTGAGGGAGCTAGGGCTGTTCTCTCTGGAGCGGAGGAGGCTGAGGGGAGACTTAATAGAGGTTTATAAAATGATGAAGGGGATAGATAGAGTGAACGTTCAAAGACTATTTCATCGGGTGGATGGAGCTATTACAAGGGGGCATAACTATAGGGTTCGTGGTGGGAGATACAGGAAGGATATCAGAGGTAGGTTCTTTACGCAGAGAGTGGTTGGGGTGTGGAATGGACTGCCTGCAGTGATAGTGGAGTCAGACACTTTAGGAACATTTAAGCGGTTATTGGATAGGCACATGGAGCACACCAGGATGATAGGAAGTGGGATAGCTTGATCTTGGTTTCAGATAAAGCTCGGCACAACATCGTGGGCCGAAGGGCCTGTTCTGTGCTGTACTGTTCTATGTTCTATGTTGACCAATTTCTGGTATTGTTGTGGAGCATTGTAAAAGCCACGTTGTGTGTATATTCCTTGGAACACTTTAGCTGCACTGAAATAAATCAGGTTTCTTAGTGGAAATGTGCTCAATGTATATTAACAGTTACAACATTTACAGGATTATAGTCTGATTGAGTTGAGATCTGAAGAAGTAATTATCAAACAGATTTCAGTATCTCTGGCATATTCATTACCTGAGTTACTGGTCACCTGGAATAAACCAGGTGTATCGCAGCTATGTGGTGAAGTGGCCTATTTCTGCAATTCAATAGTATAACACAGGAGATTAGCCTGGGGGTCTCAGTTGTTCACTGTAGTCCCTGGAGCTGTTGTTTGGGATAGAGCAGGGGATGGTATAGACACTATCAGGGTGGTGGAGGTGTGGGCTAAATGCTGTCAGAGGGGGTGGGGCAAATGCTGTCCAGGGATGGGGCGTGTGATGCTGCAGTGACCGTTGGCCTCTGTGATAAGTTATCGTAATAAGACATTCTTATATTTGAAACTTAAAACATATGCAGAATGTATATCAAATTTTCAGCTGCAGTGGAGTTAAACCTCAGTAGCACTGTTTATGCTGGCTTAGAATGGGTTTATCAAACATTTTGTGATTTTTCTTTTGATGTCAGCCAAACGTGCTTGAATATAAAGGTACTTCTACTTAACACTTTGTCTGAAGTGAGTGACCTGTCCATTCTGTCCCTTCACACTTTCTGCACAGTGACTTTAACTATTTGGCAATATAGGAATTTGAAATTTAGATGAAAAGTGACTTTGGTTAAAAATCCAACCAATCTTCCTTTTAGGGAAAGCAAGCTGCCTTTCTTACATACTGTGGGTCTACATGTGATTCCAGTCTCACCAGAGTGATGGAATCTTTACTTCACTCTCAAATGGCCCAGAAAAGCACTCAGTTGCATCAATCCTGCCAGTGAGACCTAGAATAAATCAAAACTTCCAAAAGGATGCGCATGTTATGTGCTCCAGCTCAGCCTTCAACACCATTATTCCTGCGAGACTCATCTCCAAACTCCGTGGCCTGGGACTCTACTCCTTCCTATGCAACTGGATCCTAGACTTCTGAACCCACAGACCACAGTCAGTAAGGATAGGCAACAACACCTCCTCCACGATCATCCTCAACACTGGTGCTCTGTAAGGCTGTGTCCTCAGCCCCCTACTATACTCCTTGGACACCTCTGACTGTGTGGCCAAATTCCCCTCCAACTCAAATTTCAAGTTTGCTGATGACACCACCGTTGTGGGTCGGACCTCAAACAATGATGAGACACAGAACAGGAAAGAGATAGAGAATCTGGTGAACTGGTGCGACAACAATAATCTCTTCCTCAATGTCAACAAAGCAGAAGAGATAGTCATCGACTTCAGGAAGCATAGTGGAGAGCATGCCCCTGTCCACATCAATGGGGATGAAGTAGAAATGGTTGAGAGCTTCAAGCTTTTAGGTGTCCAGATCACCAACAACATGTCCTGGCCCCTCCATGTGGACACTATAGATAAGAAAGCCCACCAACACCTCTCCTTTCTCTGAAGACTAAGGAAATATGGCATGTCTGTGACAATTCTCACCAACTTCTACAGATGCACATTAGGAAGCATTCTTTCTGGTTGTATCATAGCTTGGTATGGCTCCTGCTCTGTCCAAGACCGCAATAAACTACAAAGGGTTGTGAACGAAGCCAGTCCATCACTCAAACCAGTCTCCCATCCATTGACACCGTCCACACTTCCCGCTGCCTCGGAAAAGCAGCCAGCATAATCAAGGACCCCACGCACCCCGGACATTCTCTCTTCCATCTTCTTCCATTGGGAAAAAGATACAAAAGTCTGAGGTCACGTACCAACCAACTCAAGAACAGCTTCTTCCCTGCTGCTGTCAGACTTTTGAATGGACCTACCTCGCACTAAGTTGATCTTTCTCTACACCCTAGCTATGACTGTAACACTACATTCTGCACTCTCTCCTTTTCTTCTCTATGTGCGGTATGCTTTGTCTGTAAAGTGCACAAGAAACAATACTCTTCACTGTATACTAATGCATGTGATGATGATAAGTCAAATCAAATCATCATTAAAAAAAAAAAGCTGTCAGTTGTTCAGGAGCATTTTGTGAGGCAGTGTGACTCCTGAGGGAATGGGGTGGGGGGGAGCAGTTGGTGGTGGTGCAGTCAGGAATGGAGGTACTAAATCTCTTGCTTATGATTGGGATTTGGGGGAGGTGGATGTCGGTGGGGGGACAACCAATGTCCCAGTAAGCTTGGGTGTTGTGTTATAGGAACAGTGTCTCTTCTGCTGGAGAGGGAGGAGACTGTATCCCCCATGTGGTTTGGAGGAGTGGGCAAAGGACAGGAAATACTGTCTCTTTTCTCGTGCTGAGTGATGATGGGGTTGCGGCAGTGGGGCGGGAATCTTTGTGTTTGCTGCTGTTAGTGAGAGGATGAACTGTCTCCCCCACTGGGAAAGGCCAGCTCTCCCCCACTGCGTTTGGGAAATGGTGGGAGGAGAATGTGAAAAGAAGGGGAACAGTTGTCTCATGGGCGGGGTGGGGAAAGTTATGCAGGGTGCATTGTGTCTCAGGTTGGGGGCAGTAGGAAGCAGATGGGCTGAACATTGTGCCTCTGCAGGAGATGGGGGGTGTGTGTTCTTGCAGTGCGGGGGGCAGTGCATTGGGCGAGTGAGGAAATATAATGAACACATTCTGATTCAGTGTTTGTGATCAGAGTAAATGCTGTGTTCTGAGCAGTGTAGTAAATGGATTTATTTTCTCTATGGTGTAGGGAACATCTTTGGCAGGTGGCATTCTAACTGAACATTATATGTAGGAACATTGGTAGTAGGTTCATACAATTTAGTCCTTTAAGAGTGCTCTGCCTTCAATTTAAACATGGCCAATTTGCACCAAGGGGTAATCCTTTTTCAACAAGCAAATAATTAAATATTTTTGTGGTTGACAGCTATAGGATGGAAATTATGATGAGTGCATCTCTTGGAGCAGTTGCTTCACGTTATCCTGTGCAGGCATTGATAAACAGCTCAATATAAATTCAAATAGTCAAATGGGTCAATCAATTCAATAAGGTAAAGTTTGAAGCCCTCTTGCTGTTCAGTGATTCAACTGTGACACGTGACACTGGGTGATTCATTTTAAATATTACAAAAACTTTTCAGCTTTAGTAAAGTGTAAAATACAAGTTATGTTGTGTGTAACATCGACAGTCATTCAGCACAGTAATGTTTGAATTTCACTGTTAATGGTGCTAATTTCATTTTTATCTCTCTCTCCCTCTTTTCCCTTCAGCCTCAGTACACCAACCTGGGGCTCCTTAACAGTATGGAGCAGCAGATACAGAATGGATCTTCCTCCACCAGCCCCTATAACAACGATCACACCCCAAATGTCACAGCACCCTCGCCGTATGCTCAGCCCAGTTCTACATTTGAAACCCTCTCTCCATCACCAGCCATCCCCTCAAACACAGATTACCCAGGTCCACATGGCTTTGATGTGTCCTTCCAACAGTCCAGCACAGCAAAGTCTGCTACATGGACAGTAAGTTACCTCAAGCAGCGTTGACCTTAATTGTACATTCTTAATGATTACTGTAATATGTGTTCCTGCTTTCATAGAACAAGCCTAGCAGTTAGTTCCAGTTAATATTCTAGGTTTTGCCTAAAGAAAACTGTACAATCCAGTTAAAGTATAAACAGAGAGGGAAAGGGCAGGGTGTGCGTTGGGAGAGAGTAGCAGGCTGGAGCGGACTGGGGCAGAGTGTGAGGTGAGAGAGGAGATGGGGAGAGGGTGTGTGGGCAGATAGCAAGAGCAGTGGAGGAGTGGGGCCAAAGTGAAGAGAAAGAGGGTGTAGCAGAGAGCAAGATGGGGTTGGGGTAGAGACTAAAAAGGTGGGGTTAAGGAATGAGAGGGACGGGGCTGGAGAGAGAAGGACGGGCAAATGAAGAGATTAGGTTCAGTGGCGAGTGAAGGGTGAGTAGAAGGTGGGAATTGGTAGTTCTCTCTCTTTGCCCTTTCCCTCAAAGAGTAGAGCTGTATTTTCATTTTATCTTGGAAGTTTCATCAGCATTCACATATACAAAGCAGTGGGGTTTGGCACAATGGACAAATAGAATCGATGCAATTTAATATGGAAAAGTGTGAAATATTACATTTTTGCAGGAGAATCGGGATAATGACTCAATAGGAAGAGACTGATGATTGTGAAGGAACAAAACCCAGAGGTTGAGACACATCATTCTCAGAAAGCATGAGCGCAGGAAGATAAACCATGAATAATTCTGAAGTTAAGCTTTTGTAAATGGGAGCCTAGAATTCACCGTAAAGAAAAATGATTAATTTGTACAAAACTAAAGCAAAATGCTGCAGATACTGGGAATTTGAAGTAAAAGTAGAAAATGTTAGAAATATTTAGCAGGTCTGGCAGCATTCCGCGGACACAGAAGCAGGAGTTACTGTTTCTGGTCAATGATGGATTCTGGCCAATTGATAGAAGTGGGTTAAGTCACAGTTTAGGGAATATATGCGATTTGGGCCCCATAATATAAAAAGCATTAAACTGAATAGCGGTTGGACAAGTGCAGGTTCATCAGGGTGATGCCAGTAATGGTAAACTAGCTATGAGGAGAGACGCCATACTGACACTATTCCCACTCAAACAGAGATAGATAAGAGGAGATTTAAGAGGTCTTTTGAAATAATTGAGTGTTTTGATGGTGTATAGGGGAAGATTTTTTTTGCAGTTGAGAATCAGTAATGTGGGTGTCAGGGTTAGGTATTTGAAAGTACAAAGCCCTCCTTGTATATGGAGTATTGAAACCTTATTTTGGGCAAAGTTTTTTGAATTGAATCACTCTTTCTGAAGTTACTTTGTTTGTTTCACTTCATCCAATTCATTTTGTTTATGGCATGCTTGCCTTTATTGGACGGGGCATAGAATATAAAAGTTGGCATATGATGTTGCGGCTGTATAGAACGATAGTTAGGCCACATTTGGAATACTGCGTCCAGTTCTGGTCGCTACAGTACCAGAAGGACGTGGAGGCTTTGGAGAGAGTGCAGAGAAGGTTTACCAGAATGTTGCCTGGTATGGAGGGTCTTAGCTATGAGGAGAGATTGGGTAAACTGGGGTTGTTCTCCCTGGAAAGACGGAGGATGAGGGGCGACCTAATAGAGGTGTATAAAATTATGAAGGGCATAGATAGGGTGAACAGTGGGAAGTTTTTTCCCAGGTCGGAGGTGACGAACACAAGGGGTCACGGGTTCTAGGTGAGGGGGGCAAGGTTCAACACAGATGTCATGGGGACGTATTTTACACAGAGGGTGGTGGGGGCCTGGAATGCACTGCCAAGCAAGGTGATTGAGGCGGACACACTGGGATCGTTTAAGACTTATCTAGATAGCCACATGAACAGACTGGGAATAGAGGGATACAAAAGAATGGTCTAGTGGGCACATGGTCGGTGCAGGCTTGGAGGGCCGAAGGGCCTGTTCCTGTGCTGTTTTGTTCTTTGTTTATACTTGACTTGTCATGGCAAAGAAAAATTTTCCAATCACACCCAATCCGAGACTGGAGATTCCTGTCCAAGGTCAACAGACCTTTAAATGGTCCGTCAAATTTTCTGTTCCGTCCATGATTCCCGTGCTGGGTGGGACCATAAAATTTACCCCAATCCTTTTCCTTGTTGACTGGACTTCTGGTTGGTGATGCAGAGTGACTCCAACAGCACGGGTTCAATTCCCACACCGACTGTGGCGATTCATGAAGGTCTGTCATCTCAACCTTGCCTCTCGTCTGAGGTGTGGTGATCCTCAGGTTAATTCACCAGCAGTCACTCTCCCCCTCATAGGGGAGAGCAGCCTCGAGTCATTTGGGAGTATGGTGACATTACCTTTTATCTTTTATTTTTCCTTCGGTGCAGAATCACTCCTGTAATGTGTCTGCTTTATAATTCAAGCTGTGAATTGAGAACTGCAAAGAAAATGTCCCCAATGATGTATTCCCAGATGATATAAGAATTCTGTAAGGCAGGAAAACACTTCTATCCTGTACAACTGATCAGATGTGGATAATGTGACACATAAGTGTGAAAGACAGTTGTGTCAGATGCTCTTAAGATTAAATCCTGATGCACGTATTTTTAAAGGCAGAAGCACAAGAGAATTGGGTTATTAACAATGCAAATAGATCTATATCTAAAGTGACTTTGAATATAAAAGCAAGCAATGCTGAATTATCCAAGTTAGTTCCCAATTTGAAGGAAGTAATGCTGCAAAGAACATTAGACCTACAAAAGTGGTAACCGCAAATTTAACAATTGACTCTTGTGTTAGAACAGCACAGTTTGTAGTGTATTATGACAGAAGTGTATAAAATTATAATAGGAGATAAAAGCAGACTGGTTCCAGCAGTTGAGAGGGTCTGGAATGAGGGACCATACATACACTATTTATATGTAGGAGTATTAAAACAGGGATAGGAGAAACCTCTTCACACACAGTTGTGAAGCTGTGGCATTAATTGAGGCAGCAACTGTCACCTTTCGAGGCTAGTTTGGATTAGTGAATGGAAAAGGGAATAAAGAGATATGGGAGCAAGGTAAACATGGTTAGAAGGTTTGCTTGTGTGGAGGGTAAATGCCAACATCGGTTAGTTGTGCCAAATAGTATATCAGCTTGTTGTAGTGTCTATGCATTTCAAATATTGACAAATAAAAATGGACGTGACAGATCACAGCTATGTAGAAAAACTGGGACTTTTATCACTGCAACAAAGAACTTTGAGGGGAACCTGAATGTAATTTTGAAAGCTTAGGAAATGTTCCCACTGGATGGTGAATTGGTAACCAGGGCGCATAGACTGCGATTCTCACTAGAAGAATGAAATTAGAAGGAATGTTCTCACAGAAAATTATTATAGCATGGAATGTGTTACCACAAGGGACGATTAGGCAGATACTGTTAACATAATTTGAAAGGGAATTGGGTGAGGATTTCAAATGGATGACTATAAAAGGGAAAAGTCAGGGAAATGGGATTAGGGACAATTACTTAAGTGGAAGAGCTAGCATCAACACATGAACAATGGGCTGTGTGATCTATATTTGTGCTGTGAATCTGAGAATTGCATAGACTGAATTATTCTGATTGATGGGATTGAATGGCACCTTTTATGTATTTTGGTTGTTGCTCAATGGTGAGATTTCCTTTCCTGTGGTTTTTCTGTGTGAACAGATGATACCTGATATACCTTACAGTACTAAAGTTAGGGCACTGTATGAAAGATCTATTGATCTATTACCTGGTAACACACAGATACAGGTATTTGTTTGTGTCTGGAGCTGTATGCAGTGTAACATTGAACAAGAGTGGTCTCAAGGAATTGTGTACTATTTGCATTACAAATGCATTTATTGTATGTGGCAGAACCAACCATTCATGGTCAGTGTGACTTTGTGTTTAGGACAGATTAGATGTTATATTTTAATGCTTTAATAGAGTAAGGAGACATTCTGTTCACTTTTGCGGCCAGCTTTATGAAATTGAAATTGGCTATGTGAAGTTGGATTACACCAGAGCCGACAGCAACAAACGTCCTTGCCGCAGGATCTGTCTCTGAGTGCAATGACTCGAAAATCATGAGCGTGGATTCTGATTCTGGGCATTACACGGGCCAGTGACTGTCTCTGGCAGCATGTACTTAAACTACGTGGCAGCAGGTGGCACAATGTTGACACCATTCCTCCTGCTTTGCTTGCCACAGTAATCAGGAATGTTACTGCTGACAGCACTATAAGCACAGGTTGGTTAAATCTGATGAACCAAGGTTCTAAGGTGCTTTGAGCAGTAGGGTACAGGGAGGGCAAAATTAAACTAGCTGATGACCTCCCTTCTTTCCCTTTCATCTGCTGCCTTGTTCTGGTCTTCTTTGGACACCAACTAACTCAGCAAGCTCTGTAAACACAATGCTACGGAGTTGTGTGGAGGAGCTGGGCTTAGCAGCTTGGGTGCTGATCTACGCTCGGCATGGATCCCTGCATCATTGATGGTAAACCAGCTTCCATGGCCCAAGCAGCTGACTGGTTTGTCTGAGTTCTGTTTCTTTTGTCTTGATGGTGGATTAATCAGAACCCAGTGATCTGTTAGAATCTGTAACTTGAGAGATATGGAACTCTGATTCTAAATTTCTTAATTTCTGAAACTCAAGCTTACACGCCTTTGCAGTCTCAAACACAAAATAGTTTGGCCGCACATTGCACTACCTGACAAGAATGGTTGATATTTGTGTTGTATTATTGTGCTGTGCTGGGTATCAGTGACCCTCCCTCACTCCTCAGGAAGCCACACGATCCAAGACTTTATAGTTTTCATTCAAATATTTGAGCAAGGAGCAAGATGTAGCATGCAGGGAACATCTGCTACCAGCCCGTTCAACATGTGATGAGGCACAAACTTGTTTATGCCCAAAGACCTGTTGTGGCTTGTTTTCCAGATCAAATGGTTCTAAACATGAACCACGGAACCAGTGATTCTGCGGTTTGCTCAGTATACTAGAATGTGCCTACATTATGTTGTTTTAAAAAGCTCTTAAATGAAAAATCAGCTGGAGGTAAATTATTAAATATATATCATATTTAAAATACAATAAAATATGTATGTAGATACAATGAAGGATGAGTTCAGCTGGTTTGTGTGAACTTAAAAAAAAGAAGAGTGATTAGCATTTTGTGTGGACACCATTGTCAGCATTTACAATTTTCCTTTTTGGACCTGTTGGATTTAACCAGGTGACTTTCTATAACTCTCATTTCCATTTACTCTTGTGCCCTTTTTAATATGCCAATTGGCAAAACCAACCCAGAAAAAAATTAAACCTTAATAATTTTTCCAGATAACATAGTTTGGGACTCATTGCAGAATCAATCCAATTGACCTCAGTTAATTGTACACGTCACGGTTTGAAAGAAATCCCACTTTCAGGCCTACTAACCAAAGTGAGTTTTCTTCTTAAGGCTCAGAATCTTTTCATTTGACCCAATAAAGTGTTAGAGGCGCTGCTGCTTTCCACATGTTGGGTACATGGGATTGGAGGTACAACCAATGATAATGAAGGCAAATGGAATATTGCTGTTTATTGCAAGGGGAATGGAATATAAAAGTAGAGATGTCTTACTGCGTTAATATAAAAACAAAATACTGTGGATGCTGAACATCTGAGATTAAAAAAGGTGCTGGAAAGCCTAGCAGCATCTGTGGAGAGAAAAATAGCGTTATTATTTTGAGTCCAGGAAGACTCCTCTCAGGAACTGGAAGTTTTACTCCAGCTGCAGGGCCTTGATGAGACCACATCAGGAATAGAGTGTGCTGTGTGGTCTTACTTGAAAACAGATATAAATGCTTTTGAAGCAGTTTAGGGAAGGTCCACTTGACTCATCCCTGGGATGAGGGGCTTAGCTTATGAAGAAATGTTGAACAGGTTGGGACTATACCCATTGGAGTTCAGAAGAATGAGAGGTGATCTTATTGAAATGTACAAGATCCTGAGGAGACTTGATAGAATGGATACCAGGAGGAAGTTTCCTCTTGTGGGAGAGGCAAGAACCAGCGGACACAAGTTGATTTGATTTATTATTGTCACATGTATTAACATACAGTGAAAAGTATTGTTTCTTGCGCGCTATGCAGACAAAGCATGCCGTTCATAGAGAAGGAAAGGAGAGGGTGCAGAATGTAGTGTTACAGTCATAGCTAGGGTGTAGAGAAAGATCAACTTAATACAAGGTAGGTCCATTCAAAAGTCTGATGGCAGCAGGGAAGAAGCTGTTCTTGGAGTCATAGAATCATACAGTGCAGAAGAGGCCCTTCAGCCCATCAAGTCCACACCAACACATGCGAAACACCTGAACTCCCACTTCATCCCATCTGCCAGCACTTGGCCCATCGCCCTGAATGTTATGATGTGCCAAGTGTTCATCCAGGTACTTTTTAAAGGACGTGAGGCAACCGCCTCCACCACCCTCCCAGGCAGCGCATTCCAGACCCTCACCACCCTCTGGGTAAAAATGCTTTTCCCCACAACCCCCCTAAACCTCCCACCCCTCACCTTGAACCTATGTCACCTCACGACTGACCCTTCAACAAAGGGGAACAGCTGCTCCTTATCCACTCTGTCCATGTCGCTCATAATCTTGTACACCTCGGTTGGTACATGGTAGTGGACTCTCTTTGCAACTGGAGATTAGGAGAAGTTTTTATTTGAGGGTCGTTAGAATGTGTAATTCTCTTCCCCCAAAAGTAGTGGAGACTGGGTCATTGAATTTATCAAGATAGAGTTAGACAGATTATTGATGGACAGGGAGTGGAGGATTATGGGGGTCAGACAGCGAAGTGGAGCTGAGACCACAACCAGATCAGCCATGGTCTTATTGAATGGTGGAGCAGGCTCAAGGGGCTGAATCATCTATTCCAGGTCCTAAACCCTGAGTTCCAATATTCCTATGAAAATAATGAAGAATCACAGGAGTTTGAGATTATTGGACAAAGGTGGTGACCGGCAAACTTTATCCGCTAGGTTCAAAATCATCTGCATATTATAAATGTGTTAGTGATTTCCCTGCACTTCACACACACAATATCTCCCATTGATGGAAAATCTGAATGCACAACTGGTCTCCTGCCTCTTGTGTATATACAGTTTGCACCATGCTGCAGGCTTATTCACTTCATGTTCCGCTGGCTGTCACAGACTGGGAGTTCCACTGGCTGTCACAGACTGGGAGTTCCACTGGCTGTCACAGACTGGGAGTTCCACTGGCTGTCACAGACTGGGAGTTCCACTGGCTGTCACAGACTGGGAGTTCCGCTGGCTGTCACAGACTGGGAGTTCCACTGGCTGTCACAGACTGGGAGTTCCGCTGGCTGTCACAGACTGGGAGTTCCACTGGCTGTCACAGACTGGGAGTTCCACTGGCTGTCACAGACTGGGAGTTCCACTGGCTGTCACAGACTGGGAGTTCCGCTGGCTGTCACAGACTGGGAGTTCCACTGGCTGTCACAGACTGGGAGTTCCACTGGCTGTCACAGACTGGGAGTTCCGCTGGCTGTCACAGACTGGGAGTTCCACTGGCTGTCACAGACTGGGAGTTCCACTGGCTGTCACAGACTGGGAGTTCCACTGGCTGTCACAGACTGGGAGTTCCACTGGCTGTCACAGACTGGGAGTTCCACTGGCTGTCACAGACTGGGAGTTCCACTGGCTGTCACAGACTGGGAGTTCCACTGGCTGTCACAGACTGGGAGTTCCACTGGCTGTCACAGACTGGGAGTTCCACTGGCTGTCACAGACTGGGAGTTCCACTGGCCGTCACAGACTGGGAGTTCCGCTGGCTGTCACAGACTGGGAGTTCCACTGGCTGTCACAGACTGGGAGTTCCGCTGGCTGTCACAGACTGGGAGTTCCACTGGCTGTCACAGACTGGGAGTTCCACTGGCTGTCACAGACTGGGAGTTCCACTGGCTGTCACAGACTGGGAGTTCCACTGGCTGTCACAGACTGGGAGTTCCGCTGGCTGTCACAGACTGGGAGTTCCACTGGCTGTCACAGACTGGGAGTTCCGCTGGCTGTCACAGACTGGGAGTTCCACTGGCTGTCACAGACTGGGAGTTCCACTGGCTGTCACAGACTGGGAGTTCCACTGGCTGTCACAGACTGGGAGTTCCACTGGCTGTCACAGACTGGGAGTTCCACTGGCTGTCACAGACTGGGAGTTCCACTGGTTGTCACAGACTGGGAGTTCCACTGGCTGTCACAGACTGGGAGTTCCACTGGCTGTCACAGACTGGGAGTTCCACTGGCTGTCACAGACTGGGAGTTCCACTGGCTGTCACAGACTGGGAGTTCCACTGGCCGTCACAGACTGGGAGTTCCGCTGGCTGTCACAGACTGGGAGTTCAGCCAGCTGTCACAGTCTGTGATATCTCTGGCCTCCAGCAGAGCAGCAAGCACACTGTAATGTTCAAGGACCTGCTGATTGGAGCACGGTTTAGTAGGCCTTGCTCTTTGAAAGCCTGATCTGACTGATTTCCCTCTAGTGAAACAAACTCCTTACACTAAATATAGTATTAAACTGGAAAATTGAATCAGCACTTTCTGCATAGGCTGTGATTGAAGAAACTGACGCATGCATTAAAAAAACTGTGCAGCACGATGAAACATAGTCCTTATTCTTGCTGATGTCTAGAGCATTAGGTTGTAGCCCTTAATCATGGTGAAATGAGGTGCACTAGCTCTTAGCCCATAATCTTCCTGAAGCCTGGTGCACCAGCGAGGAGGCAGTAATCTTTCATTCTGAGCAGTATGATTTTGAAGAATGCTACTGAAGGAGATCATTCACCTCTTTGAGCCTGAACTAGACCCAGCTACTCAACTGGCACTAAATACCCTCATCCCATTTTCCTGATCTTTCTCCATACTCTAATATTTTCCTTTCAGGGTTTATCTAACAGTTTGGAGTGGGGCTTGCAAAGAGTGTATCTCAGGGAAGTCAGACCATTATCGATCTATCATTTTCTGGGCAGCAGTAACTGCAGACCCAGATTTCCCCTTTGACTTCCTTTCCCCAGTGACAATACTGCTTTCAAGGATGGCCCCACAGATTGCCTTTTAAACAGTGTAATGATGCATTCCATTTCCTGAAACCTCACTGCATTGGCAAAAGTTTCTTGAAGCTTACAGTTTGACACCTCCGGCATGCATTGCAGAGTCCCAGAACTGTCTGTGGTATTGTACAGAGCACACCATCTTTCAGTGGGACTGGCCGTGCCTCTCGGTGCTCAAAGAAAAACCCTCAGCTACAAATCCTTCCGTTTGAAACGCAGTCAGTGAAAAGCATCTATTACATCCAGCTTCAATTCCTTAATATAGCTGGAGTGAATAGACGGCATTTCATTTTGTTTCTGAAACTCCTACTACTTGATTTTTTTTCACAATCAGCAGAATGTGACGTTAAAGATGTTTAAATACTGCTTCAGTCAAAGTGATAATTTTTACTTTTTCCCCTTACCTATGCAAAATGGTTGTGTTTTCTCAGACAGCAGGCAGGTGTGTGTTTTTTATAGATTGAAAGAAAGGCTCTTTCTACCTGACAGATGAAACAGATTTCAGACTTTGCAGGGGCATGACACTACTTGTAAACTATGCAAGAGAGGCAAGACTGGAGGCGCCGGAGAGCCTGTTAACGCGTCCGTTTGTGTTGCAACTTGCCTGCGTCTATCGCCCACAGCGCGAGTCTGGGTGAGGGAAGCCACCCCTCTTCCAAAAATCTACCTGATCAGACCTGCCCCGGCTGAGAAACTTTGAAGTAAACAGGAAAATTACTCACCGCAGTCATGTGGCTTACTGGAAGATTGTAGCTTTGATAATCCCGTAAACTTTCCAAAAGAAAACACGTCTTTGCCCCGAGTGACATTTTCCTATGGTTTATGAATTTTGCAGCCAAACCGGGATCGTCTTCCAAGTTGGGATTAAACGGCTTTTTCCAGGTGTGGTTGTTGGAGAGGGGGTTGTGGGATTTGATCAGCAGACATTACTGCCTTCATTACAGAATTCCTGTAAACTGTGCCCTTTCAACTTTGGGAAGCACTCCCAGCATTGGAAGTCATAAAGAATAAAAGTTTATACCTTTTCTTTTGATTCCAAATGGCTCTCGTATTTCTGGTTTGACCAAGGATTAATATCTGACATTTATGTGGTTCAGCTTCAGCGCGCCAATATTCAAATGAGGTTGAGGAACCAGAAATACTGGAGCTACCATTGGCTATTATATGGCTGTTTTTGCTTTAGTGCACTTAAATTGTTATTTTTAATATTTAATTAGCCTTCACTTTTCCCATGTCATGTTCTATTTGCTAGCCAAGTGGGAAGGTGAATCTGTTCCCACGACCTAGCTAAATGCTGCTTTTGTAATCGGTCAATGTGTTCTCCACCAAAACAGCACAACAACTTTTGCTTCATCTCCCAGGCCTGGAGCTTAATTTGTGCCACCCTAAATAAATTGTCATTGGACCAACACGTCAGGTCACCCCGAACTAGCATGTGTGCAATATTGTTCAGGTGTCAGCCATGGCTCAATGTAGTGCTATCACCTTTGAATCAGAAGATTGTGGGTTCAGACCCCACTCCAGAGACTTGAGCCTATGTTCCAGGCCCGGATTCATCATCCACACCCAGTGCAGCATTGAGGGAGTGCCGCACGATTCTCGAATCACCTCCAGCCCTGCAATCTTCCCAAAGCAGATACGTGGGAGCACCACCACCTGCAAGTTCCCATCCAAGCCACTCACCATCCTGACTTGGAAACATATCGCCGTTCCTTCACAGTCGCTGGGTCAAAATCCTGGAATTCCCTCCCCAACAGCATTGTGGGTCAACCCACAGCACATGGACTGCAGCTCACCACCACCTGCTCAAGGGCAACTAGGATGGACAATAAATGCTGGCCAGCCAGAGTGGGGTCTGAACCCACAATCTTCTGATTCAGAGGTGATAGCACTACATTGAGCCATGGCTGGCACCTGAACAATATTGCACACATGTCCCACGAATGTCCCACGAATGAACAAAAATATCTATGCTCATTCAATTCTGACCTCTTGTACGTAACCAATTTTAATTGTTGCACCGTTAGTGACAATACTTTCAGTTACTGAGGCCCTAGGATCTGGAATTCCCTCCTTAAATCTCTCCACTTCGCCTTCCACTATTTAGACATTCCTACCTGTTTGAATAAGTCTTTGGTCATAGAGTTCATAGAATCCCTATGGTGCAGAAGGAGGCCATTCAGCCCATCAGGTCTGCACTGAGTCTCTGACAGAACATCTTATCCAGGCCCTTTCCCCCACCCTATCCCTTTACTATATTCAGTTATTAGGGCAAATGACAAAAAGGAGTTTGGTGTCAATTTTTTTCACTAATACATCTGTCTCGGGATGCCTTGCTATCTTAAAAGTACTGTATAAATTCAAGATGTTCTACTGAGGGAGTGCTGTATTGTTAAAGGTGTCTTTTCCAGACGACAAGTTAAATAGAGGCTGTTCTCGGATTGATGTAAAACATTCTATTGTATTATTCAAAGAAGGGCAGGGGAGTTTTCCCCAGTCTTCTGGCCAATATTTATCCTTTAATCAGCAGTGAAAATCGATTCCCTGGTCATCTCACATTGCTGTTTGTGGGAACTGCCTGTGTGCAAAATGGCTGGTGCGTTTCCTACAGTAGAACAGTGACTTTGCTTTATTGGCTGTAAAACGCTTTGCAACATACAGAAGAAGTCTTTTGGTTGTTTCCGGATTGAAATCCCTGATTTAGTCCCATTGTGTGGTTTCTGTAACAAATGGCAAATTGACAACAGTAGTTCACAGCCAAGTGGCAAGTTGAAAATCTGCCCCATGTCTCCAGGAGAGGTGATGTGGAGATGCTGGCGTTGGACTGGGGTGGGCACAGTAAGAAGTCTCACAGCACCAAGTTAAAGTCCAACAGTTTTATTTAGTAGCACGAGTTTTCAGAGCGCTGCTCCTTCATCAGGTCACCAGGAGAGGTGTGAAGGAAATAATTATCTCCTTTTATATAGCACCTCATCATACCATTCAAACACTACACATATTACTGATGGTTTCAGTGCTATGTACATTCTCTCAGCGAACCCAGCAGCTATTCTCCACCACTCACATCCCACCAGTGGCAGTGAGATGAATGAATAAGCAGTTAATCTGTTCTGTTGGTGCTGGTTGAGGGAGGAATTTTGGTCAGGGCACTTGGAGAGCTTCTCTATATTACAGATTGAGGATCTTCGAGTTACTATCCTGTCCAGAGGACAGCACCTCCTGCAATGCAGCCTTCCCTCGGTCCTGCTTGTCCGACAGTGTAGTGCTGTCACAGTATTAACACTGTCAACAATGCAGTGCTCCCTCGATACTGCACAGAGGTGCTAACCTGGGTCTTTGCCTGGGTCTTGCATGGGGCTTGAACCTAAAACTTTCTGACTTTGAGGTAAGAGTGCTACCAATGGGAAAAGCTGACAGTTTCTCAACCAACATGATCAGATGCGGTTTTTACTGGATCATGTTATGTACGTATTGCCCGTCGTCCTAACAGTGACTGCACCGTGATGTGTTTCTGTGTGCCTGAGGTCAGCGCTTTTTCCTTTATTGAGGTTAACTCCTGAAAATATTAGCAAAGTTACAGCAAATAATAGTACTGAGTGGGTTGGTCGGTTGTATGGAATCATTCTATTTGTATCCTATTGAGGCAGCAAATTTGCAAGATCTGGTTGCCAGTCACCTGGCAGGCACAGCGAGTCGCCTACCTGCCTGATATAGTACGTGCTGCCATTTGTGCATGTCGCATTGCATACTGTCAGTGCAGACTCATCCATCAGTGCAGCTGGAAACTCAGTCATCACTCTCGAGGATTGCACTGGAAGTACTTTCAGCATCTGTTGAACCATGGAGTGCAAGATAGTTTCAGAGCTTCCATTAGGGTGCCTTTTGAAGTTCAGAAACCAAAGTGACAGGACAAGGCTAACAGTACATGACTCTGTCAAAGTTGAAATAGCAGGGAGACAAGCTGAGGTAAACTGTGATGTGGCCGTTATATGATACCAAGGCTGTGGTAAGAAGAGAAGTCATGATGTGGAGATGCCGGCGTTGGACTGGGGTAAACACAGTAAGAGTTTTAACAACACCAGGTTAAAGTCCAACAGGTTTACTTGGGAGCACTAGCTTTCGGAGCGCTGCCCCTTCGTCGGGTGGAGTGGGAGATGTGCTCACAAACCTGTTTGGTCTGTTTGATCTATATGATCTATATGATCTGTTTGATCTGTATGCCCTGTTTGTGAGCACATCTCCCACTCCACCTGACGAAGGGGCAGCGTTCTGAAAGCTAGTGGCATTTGCTACCAAATAAACCTGTTGGACTTTAACCTGGTGTTGTTAGACTTCTTACTGTAAGAAGAGAAGGCAGAGAAGTAATGAGCATGCAGTTTGGAGTTCTAGGAGGGAATGTGATTAGGAAATGGTGCGATGAATCAACACCTTAGCTCTGCTGTAGGAAACCGGTTTGGAACTTTGGCAGAAAACAAGGTCAATGCTCAGCTAAGTAATTATCAGAAAAAAGAGGCTTGCATCTATATAGCACCTTTTACAGCCACTGACCGTTTCAAAGCCAATGTAGTAGGGGTGGCAGGGTGGCACAGTGGTTAGCACTGCTGCTTCACAGCGCCAGAGACCCAGGTTCGATTCCCGGCTTGGGTCACTGTCTGTGTGGAATTTGTACATTGTCCTCGTGTCTGTGTGGGTTTCCTCCGGGTGCTCCGGTTTCCTCCGTGCTTGACGTGCTTGTTAGGTGCATTGACTCGAACAAGTACCGGACTGTGGCGACTAGGGGAATTTCACTAACTTCATTGCAGTGTTAATGCAAGCCTTACTTGTGACTAATAAATAAACTTTAACTTTTTAGTCACTGTTGCCATATAGGAAGCAGGTGCACAGCACGATCCCACAAACTGCAATGTGATGATGACCAGAAAATCTGTTGTTTTATGATATTGATTGGGGGACAAATATTGGCCAGGACACTGGAAGGAACTCCCCTGCTGCTCTCTGAAATAGTGCCTGGGGATCTTTTACATCCAGCAAAGCAGGCAGATGGGTCCTTGCTTTGACTTCTCATCTGAAGGATGTCACTCTGACAGTGTAGTATACGCTCGGTGCTGCACTGAAGTGTCAGCCTTGATTTTTGTGCTCCAGCCCTGGAGTGGAAGAGTAACACTGGTAGGAGAGAGTGTGCAGAAAGGTTCAGGTAGCAACCTTGTGTTGAAAAAAAATAGGTAACTGTTGATTTAAAAACCAGTGAAATAGTCCTCGCCTGAAGGATGATCTCATTGTGTCTGTGTTATGATTAATTCAATGTTTGACTTGTTTCTCGGAGACAAGGTGGGTGTCTGGTTGTTAACCATTAAGCATTCTCATCGACAGCTTCAGATAATTCACCTGGCCACGTTGTTGGTTAAGAGTAGGAACTTGCATTTATATTCTGCTTTTGAATATCATCAGGTTAGCCCAGAGGTTTTTGCAGCCAGTTATTCAGTACAGTCACTGTTACACCAGCAAATTTGGTATCTAGTTTACAACAGAGCAAGGCCTCACAAACAAGATAAATGGTCAAAAATAAAAACAGAAATTTCTGGAAATACTCAGCAGATTATGGTACCATCTATGGAGAAACAGAGTTAATGTTTCAGATCTGTGACTCTTCACAAATTGCCAGTGACAGCTACCTGGAAATATGTTTTAGATTTAAGTGAGGACAGAAATAGGCTCAACTGTGACTTGACTCTCAGTCAAATATCTGGAGCACACTCAATTTCAAAGTTCCCAAATGTATAATGGCCACAAATGAGATAACAAGCATTTGGGAAATCAAACTCCAGCAAGGGCCAAGATACTCAGAAGCACAGACTGAGTCTGTTCAGCCTGCTGAGTCTCTGTCAGCCCTCTGTAAAACCATTTAGCTTCTCTCCCTTCCCTATCGCTGTAGGGCTGCCATTTTTATCTCTTCAGGTGCTCATCAAATTCCCCTTTGAAGGCCTCAGTTTTGTCTCCACCACACTCTCAGGCAGTGTTTACAGATGCTCACCAGGAGCTATATTTAAAAAGTTTTCCTCGTATTGCTTTTTTTGTCAGTCAGCCTTAATCAGTGTTACCTGGTTCTCAATCCTTCTGCCAACGTGACTGTCCACCTACACTGCCCAGTCCCATCACGATTTTGAACACTTGTATCAAATCTCCTCTCAACCTTCTCTCCTAAAAGGAGAATAAATCCAAATTCTCCAATCTATCCACATTACTGAACTCCCTCATTCTTGGAATCAATCTTTTTTGCACTGTCCCTAAAAACTTCACATCTTTCCCAATGTGGAGTATCCACTTCAGTTGAGGTGGAATCAGTGTTTTATAATTTCAAAGTGATAATGTAAAGTCTAAGCAGTGTTTGCTGCTATTCACCTCCAAGGATGGAGTTAGAGTCCAGGAACAAACAAATTCTTTGGGTCATGGCCGGTTGTATTGACAGTTTCTGTTGGTAAATTGATCCACAGTTTTTCTTGAATACCTGTTGGGGTTGGGAGAGAATTTGGAAACTCATTCCCTGACACCACCTCATGGACAGTGTCTGCACTACAGTACCTCAGTAAGAAGTCTAACAACACCAGGTTAAAGTCCAACAGGCTTATTTGGTAGCAAAAGCCACACAAGCTTTCGGAGCGCTGCTCCTTCGTCAGGGAGTTCTGTTCACAAACAGGGCATATAAAGACACAAACTCAATTTACAAAATAATGGTTGGAATGCGAGTCTTTACAGGTAATCAAGTCTTAAAGGTACAGACACTGTGAGTGGAGAGAGGGTTAAGCACAGGTTAAAGAGGTGTGTATTATCTCCAGCCGGGACAGTTAGTGAGATTTTGCAAGTCCAGGCAAGTCATGGGGGTTACAGATAGTGTGACATGAACCCAAGATCCCGGTTGAGGCCGTCCTGATGTGTGCGGAACACTTCAGTGGTCACAGGCATTCGGCCTCTGATCTTCGGGTAAGCGTTCTCCAAGGCAGCCTTCACGACACATGACAACGCAGAGTCGCTGAGCAGAGACTGATAGCCAAGCTCCGCACACATGAGGACGGCCTCAACCGGGATCTTGGATTCATGTCACACTATCTGTAATCCCCATGACTTGCCTGGGCTTGCAAAATCTCACTAACTGTCCCGGCTGGAGACAATACACATCTCTTTAACCTGTGCTTAACCCTCTCTCCACTCGCATTGTCTGTACCTTTAAGACTTGATTACCTGTAAAGACTCGCATTCCAACCATTATTTTGTAAATTGAGTTTGTGTCTTTATATGCCCTGTTTGTGGACAGAACTCCCACTTACCTGACAAAGGGGCAGCGCTCCGAAAGCTAATGGTATTTGCTACCAAATAAACCTGTTGGACTTTAGCCTGGTGTTGTGAGACTTCTTACTGTGCTTACCCCAGTCCAACGCCGGCATCTCCACATCATGGCTACATTACATCAGACAGCAGCTTTCCCTGTGAATTGGGAAATCTTTATAAGTGCACAATTTCTAAGTTACATATTGACATAAAAGTGTAAACAAATTGTGACAACAAAAGTGTGCTAGCACCAGGTTTTTAATAGTACAAGCGAATAATGAATGATCTGTGTGGTGTAGTCTTCAGGGTTATTGAAGTTCCAGGGTGAAATATTGACCAAGGAGTACACACATTATTAAATTCCTATTTTAAAAGTCACATATACAGTACTGATATATTTTTTACTTTAGTTACAAATTTCTACATTGGCATTTTCCATTATAAATATCAATGTAAATTTATCACACTGTAATTACATTCCCATTCCTGTAGAGTTGCGGATGGCTCTTTTTTTCATATGGCACCTATATATCGCATTAGCTGATTTATGCATTGCTATTTCGCTGCTCACTTGCCTATTTTTTGACACTTGTAAACAGACCTTACTACTTAACCCACATCATTTTTCTACTCCCCCACCTATACCTGTAGTATAGTATACTGACTTATTATGAAAACTTTTCAAAACTAACTTTTGTTTCATTAAAATTTCCAACTTAACTGAGTTGTCTCTTTCAATAACAAGATCACTTTTTACTTTTCTCACTTCGCATTTTAAAATGTAACTTTCATTGTTACGTTACACATGAATGTGTTTACTCAGGTAATGAATTTTAATATCACCTGTAGTTACCAGGCATCCTCCTACCTGGTCCCATGTACAGCAGTAACATGCTTCATAATGAATCAAGAATTATCCTGAAACCAACACTTCCAGATATCGAACTAAAAGCTTATCTGGTCCTTTGTGTGCAAACTTGGTGGCGTGAGACCCATTCTGTGATGGGAGTGGTTACCTCAAACGTTTAAAAAAGCCTTGAATATTGGCAAATATAAGTTCAAATAAAAGTTTATTCATTAGTCACAAGTAGGCTTACATTCACACTGCAATGAAATTACTGTGAAAATCCCCTAGTTGCCACACTCCGGCGCCTGTTCGGGTACACCGAGGGAGAATTTAGCATGGCTAATGCACCTAACCAGCACGTCTTTCGGACTGTGGGAGGAAATCGGAACACCCGGAGGAATCCCACGCGGACATGGTGAGAACGTGCAAACTCCACACAGACAGTGACCCAAGCTGGGAATCGAACCTGGGTTCCTGGCACTGTGAGATAGCAGTTCTAATCACTGTGCTACAGTGCCGCCTTCAACTATTGCTAAGGATACTGTGCAGATTAAAGAAGACATTTCACTTTAAAAGGTTTTTTTTAATTAGAAAAATTGAGATAAATTTCTCCACAAGGAAACATGCTGCAATTTTACTACCAATTCCAACCGCCATCCATTCATTTCCAGAATAACTGGGCAAGTCCATGAATGAAGTGTTGACAATTGTCAAATCCCAGTCTGCCTTGCTCAGTCACATTGGGCCCAGATTCTACGATTTTAATATCAATAAGAAGTGAGACTCCCTCTCAGTAACTCTACAGGAGTAATGCAAGTGAAGGCTTTAAGATTCCTACAGGATCTGACCAGGTTTCCCTGAAGTATATGATATTTTTTCACATGTTCGCAATTTTCTGCGGTTCCATAAAGGCACGGTTAACTCAGGGCCATTAGTAAAGAACAAAGAACAATACAGCACAGGAAAAGGCCCTTCGGCCCTCCAAGCCCGCGCCGCTCCCTGGTCCAAACTAGACCATTCTTTTGTATCCCTCCATTCCCACTCCATTCATGTGGCTATCTCGATAAGTCTTAAACGTTCCCAGTGTGTCCGCCTCCACCACCTTGCCCGGCAGTGCATTCCAGGCCCCCACCACCCTCTGTGTAAAATACGTCCTTCTGATATCTGTGTTAAACCTCCCCCCCTTCACCTTGAACCTATGACCCCTCGTGAACGTCACCACCGACCTGGGAAAAAGCTTCCCACCGTTCACCCTATCTATGCCTTTCATAATTTTATACACCTCTATTAGGTCACCCCTCATCCTCCGTCTTTCCAGTGAGTAAATCCGAGAGTTCAATCTGGCTGCAGTGTCCAGTATTGTTCCCATCTGTTTTGTGCCTGGCTGGGACTGAAATGCATTGGGTTTGACAAATAGTATCAGGTTTAGTAATTATGAAATTCAAATATTTCTGGGAAAGTTCACCTCACAGTTTTGGTTCCGAGCAGTGTCTGCAGAAATGGGAATTTCCAGAGTTTTGACAAGCATTGAAAATTAAACTCCAGATAAAATCTGTTCATCAAAGCGGGTGTGGCAATGTTAAGGGTGGGTGGATCTGTTCGTCAAATGCTGGCGGGCAGGCCAATTATTTCCAGAACTTTCCTCTGTTTAAAATCTTGGCAAGTAACCATGGTTACTTGACTAAGCTTGGTGAGCGATGAAGAAGGTGGTAACCATCTGGTTCACAAACCTTATGGTTTCTATAAATGTCTACACTTATAGCTGTAAATGGGAGCAAAGGTTCTCTTTATCATTTAAACTAGTGCAACTGAAAATGATTGCCTTGAAACTCCTATCATTTCCATTGCTATCAGGCTCACGTGTTCAAGGGGCTGAGTGAAAAGGACAGATCGAGATACCCAAATTTCTCAGCCTTTCTAGGTGTTGACAGAACTGACTACAGGTATGTGGATCGTACATGGAATGGAAAAGGACAATCTGAACCATAACTTCAAGCTAAGGTGTAGGAAGCCAGACAAGTAGACATGGTCAAAGTAGGAATAGGATGTCTGCAAGTTCTTTGCCCCGAATGATTAACACATGATGGGGGAATGGAGGAAAAATCCTGGAATCATTGAAGAAACAGTTAGATGCTGCAAGGGGGAGACTGTCAGATCTGTCTAGACAGATGAAGTAAGATGAGACAAATTGTCTTCCTCATCTGTGTTTAACTTGTGGGGAACTTTTTTAAAAAGAGAACTACTTTTTGCCTACATAGAAAAGGTGTGTTCCAGTGCTGCTCCAGAACAAGTCCTTAAACAATTCATGGGATAGAATGGTGACAGATAAAGGGATGTCCTTTGCAGGCACTGACACCGAGCTCGCTGGACACTACTACCCTCTTATTTCACTTTGGACCTGGATGTTTGTGTTTCCAGACTAATCCAGAGAATGAGTTCTCCGTTTGAGAATTTGAATTCTGCAGTGATAGCACTGTGTAGATCAACGTTTGAAGCATCCAAAAGCTTTCCAAAAATGGAGTCAACCGAATATAAAATGTGAGCCATTGGCCATGG
This sequence comes from Mustelus asterias, assembly GCF_964213995.1. NCBI lineage: Eukaryota > Metazoa > Chordata > Chondrichthyes > Carcharhiniformes > Triakidae > Mustelus > Mustelus asterias. Next base: position 2,866,483 of record NC_135803.1, read on the forward strand.
AAACCAGGGGAGATTTCATTTGCAGATTTAGTTGCTCTGGTCCAGAAATACCATAATCCAAAGTCCTCAGAGATTGTTCAAAGATTCAGATTTCATAGCCATTTTTGAAAAGCAGGTCAAGCGGTAGCTAACATTGTGGCAGAATTACATCAGCTTTCAGAACACTGTGATTTTGCAGCAGTTTGAGAAGATATGCTCAGATATAGGCTGGTCTGCGGCATTAGTGACAACATCATTCAGTGTTGGTTGTTGGGGGAAGCCGCAATGAGTTTTAAGAAGGCTGTAGAAACTTCTCAAAGCGTAGAAATGGCTGCCAGTAATTCGAGATACTCAGCAGGCAAATGGTAGCGCCCAGGCGGGGGTGCTGCACCAAGTACAGAAAGAAGCTGCAAGCAGAAAAGTGAAAGCAGTGGGCGGGGGGCACACTGTGCCAATCATTGAAATTTTATGGACGCTGTTTGTTACCATGCAACAAGAAGGGATATTTAGCGAAGAAATGCAGGGTGCGAAAGGCAAGGTGAGAGGCAAGCCTCAAACAGTTACCATGCGGAAAGCTCGGAGTGGGCAGAGGAACAGACGTACAGTATGTTTAATGATAATGAGGCGTGGGCAGAGCCTCTTTATACTAAAATGGTGGTGGAACCTCCACATCGGTAATTTGTGAAAAGACCTACGAGTCAACATGGTACTCTCACCGAGCACCAGCTCTTAGTCTGGCAGAGATTAATCTTCGGACATACACCAGAAAGTCTAAACCTTTGTTCGGGGCATTGGAATCCTTTATCGTTAATAATAGTCAAGAGGCAAGGGCACATCTCCTTGTGGTCAAAGGGAAGGGATCGAGTTTGCTAGGGCATGACTGGCTCAACAAGTTTCATTGAACTGGGGTGAGATCAAACACACAAAGATGACCGAGGATGTTGTTAAGTATCCAGATGTGTTCAAGGTTGAACTGGATACGTTGCGTGGTACTACAGTGAAATTGTATGTAGATCCTCAGGCTACTGCTCACTTTTTCAAGCCCTGAACAGTGCCTATGCCATGAGAAGGAAAGTGGAGGAGGATTTGGAACGGGTTGCAAAGGCGTGGAATCATTGAGCCTATTCAGCTTTCTCATTGAGAAGCTCCAATCATTCTTGTCTTTAAAAACAATGGTATTTGTGGTGACTACAAACTCACCATTAACAGGTTTCCAGTTAGATGCTTATCCATTACCCA